>NC_073625.1:87981920-88284951 GCF_029407905.1 Bubalus kerabau
AGTCTAGAATAAGGGAGTCAGTAGCCATTCCCTTCTCCAGAAGAATTTCCTGACCCAAGGATCAAACCCATGTCTCCTGCTTTGCAGGCAGATTCTTTACCATCTGAGTCACCAACTATAGAATCTCCACATTGTGATGTATTGGTCCCTTATATTTCTATCTAAATCTAGATATTTCTGTCTTCCTGATCTTTCAGTATTCTAGGCAATTTTTCTCATATAATAAGAGCAATATATTAGCTATAGCACTTTTATTAATTGGTTAATTAATTCGACAAATATTTATTCAGCAGCTACTGTGTAACAGGCAACATTTATGGTGCTCTTGTCAATGCACTGAATACATCCAGCAGGCAACAGTTTAAAACTTTCCAGTGATGGGATATTTAAAGTGATAGAGTTTTAAAATTCTGTTTTAAAATTAAGCATTAGACTGAATAATTTACCTAACTAGTGGAGAAGGTCCTGTGTTCTTATGTACACGTGTGGAAATGCTGTTTCTGAATAATTTTACTGTTAATAAGTAATCTAAGGCTGAAATTAATAACACACCATCATCTCACTACCCTGTGAAAACAGAGTGGGGATAAGCAATAATTAGACATGATATTAAGCAATGTTAATAAAAAGTGTGTTTGGAAAAACTAAACAAAGTAATAGATTGTGATTATGCAATGTTGTGGGGCTTCCCTGGTGGCTCAGATGGTAAAGAATCTGCCTGCAATGCAAGAAACCCAGGTTCAATCACTGAGTTGGGAAGATTCCATGAAGAAGGGAAATGGCTACCCACTCCAGTATTCTTGCCTGGAGAATTTCATGGACAGAGGAGCCTGATGAGCTACAGTCCATGGGGTCATAAAGAATCAGACACAACTGCGTGACTAATACACATACATATACATGCAATTATGTAAGATATGAAAATTATTTTATTGTATGTCAGAAAACTTAGGTCAGGGACTGTCTCTCAACCATTGTTTAAAAACCATGGCCCTGAATTCCATGAGTTCTTTGAACTTCATTTCTTTGCTGTGAAATGAAAACAATAAGAGCTGACATTTACTAAGCACTTACCTCATGCTAGGAACTATACTCAGTGCTTTAGAGGAATTGATTCATTGAGTCCTCACAACACCCCAGGAGGAGATATTATTGTTCTTTTTCTGCAGATGAAGAATAATGGTACGTAAATTGGAAACGACCAAAATAACACAATCGATGAGTGTGGACTGAGATTTGAACCTGGAAAGTCTTACTCTAGAATCCATGGCTATTAACCTGTGAGTGCTTTTATAATGCCACATATGAAGTAATAAAAATGAAAGAGCTTTACAATCTATAGTGTTACAAACACTAACCTATAGTATTATTATTGTTAAAGTGTGAAGGATTAATATGTTGCCTGTTCTGTGTGTGTGCATGTGTGTGCGTGTGTGCGTGTGTGTGTGTGTGTAGTCATCTTTAAAGTGAATAGAGAGGAAGTTGACCTCCCAAATCAGCTAAAACTAGGTCACATGCTCAGATTTGACCTTCTAAACACTCTATGGGACAACTGTGAGGAACTGAGGTCCCAGTATCTACTTCCATGGCAATGTTAAGAAAGGACGGTCCCTTCTTGCGATGATTTTTTCTGGTCTGCAGTGTCCCTGGTAGCAGGTCACTGCTCATTTCCAGGCAACTTTTTCTGACTTTCCTTTGGTTTTCTGCTTAACTGCCTAATCCATCCCATTGGACTCAAGGACAGTAACAATTTCTCTTTTTTGTTTGTTTGTTTGGGGCTTTTGTTTATTTCTACCTCTGCATTATCCTTGTAGTTCCCCTATACTCTTCTCACAACTTTGTAAGCAGTCCCTTTGATAAATTCTTCAAATTTATCCCAATTTGAGTGTACCATCTGGTTCCTGTTGGGAACATAATTTGTATGGTATACTTGCCATTAGGAGGCATTTTGAGGGGTTTTCAGATAACACCAAAAATACAACTAGGTTAATACAACTACTAACCAAAATATATGTGTTAAACAAGAATAGCAATAAAAATATTCCTGTGAAAAATCTATCTCCACTTTAGATATAGTCCTTTAAAATAATTAGTACATTTGAAGTGCACAAGGCCAAAACCAGAAAGCATCTGTAGCATGCCCATGCATAACTAGAGCATGACTGATTTTTTTCTAGCGTACTTCTTTATGTAACAGAGCATTACTTTCACACTTCTTAAATAATTCATATATACCTTTGCAAGTTCAATGTGCTGACTTCAAAGCTCAAAATTTACATGTTCTCTGTTTGACAACATTACCATATGTTGGTAAACACTGAACTCATCTGGAATATTTTAAACCTTTTTATAATAATATTGGAAAGAATCAAATGCCAGAAACTACCTATTTTTCTGAGACAAATGTCACTTAATCACAACCTGAGATACGTTTTAATAAATGAGAGATTATATCATATCTGCTTCTATTAAAATATAGTGTTTAGACAGTTTTAAAACATTTATATATATATGTATACACACATATGTATATATATCAAAATAAGTCAACAGTACTTCAACATGTGTAAATTTATTGAATTTGAAAATATAAATGCCTATGCAAAGAAGGGTAGCATTTTTACTTTCATGAACAATTATTGCAAAGCTAATATATTTTCTTTTTTACCTTATAAGCCTTATATATTAGTCAAAGATAATATTTATAGGATTTAGATGTGCAACCTTTTTATTTATTGAAGAATTCAGCCTATTTCAGTGGTGGTATGTTTTCAGGATGAATGAATTAAATAAAATATAAAAGAAATATTTTTAAAAGTTTTCCAAATTCCAACTTCATTTGCTTGTTAATGTGTTTAAAAATCTCTAGAGAAGCATATACATAAGCATTCATTCGTTCTTTAGACATAGATGTATTAGGTGCTTAGTATTTTCTAGGCACAACCCAGGCGCTTGGAATAAAAATCACTATATTTGGGTGGGAAAACATATAAAACAAGTAAATAAGTGATAACTATTAACTCATGACTATTACTGTAAGGAAAATAACCTAGTTGCTATGAAAGATGTCCCCAGTCACTAAGTCATGTCTGACTCTTTGCGATCCTATTGACTGTAGCCTGCCAGGCTCCTCTGTCCATGGGATTCTCCAGGCTAGAATACTGGAGTGGGTTGCCATTTCCTCCTCCAGGGGATCTTCCCAACCTAGAGATCAAACCCGCGTCTCCGGTGTCTCCTGCATTGGTAGGCATGTTCTTTACCACTGAGCCACCAGGAACCTATTTCAGATACAGAAGTCAAAGAAAGTCTCTTTAAAGAATTGACATTTAAACTGCCATCAGGAGGATGAGAATAAGCCAGAATGTGAACAGTGTTCCAAAAACAAGAAGGAGCAGATGGCTCTGAGCTGAGAAAAGAGTTTTCCACATCTTGACAGAGGATGTTTGTAGCCGGACTATAGTGAATGAGGGAGCAAAGCTTAGTGATGTAATGATGAAATTTGAAGTTTCTAAGCGCTAGAGAATGCAAATGAGAAGTTCAGCTTATATTTTAAGTTATTTCTGGAAGACACTGAAAGTTTTCAAACAGTAAGTGAAACTGACTTACCTTTTTGAAAGAGTGTCTGGCTGTCCTGTGGGGAAAGGATTGGATGAGGTCAAGCGTGAAAGGAAAGGAATCAGAATAGTGCAGCCAAGAACCAATGTCGTTTGGACTGGTGTGGTGCCAATGGAAATGGAGAGAAGTGAGTAGAATCAAGGTATATTTTTAAAGTAAAGCTGGCAGGACTTGCACATGATCATTTGGTGGGTATGGGGGATCTAGGAAAAAGGAAGCATCATAATTGACTTTCAAGTTTCTGTCTTTAGCAACTGGCTAATTGGTGGTTCTAGTCACTGATATGGGCAAGACTAGGCACCATCAGATAACGGCCAACCTGGCCTAGGTGTCTGGCATCAGCTTTGTGCCTTGAATCCAATATGGTTTTCATTTTGACTTCCATTCCTTGCTCCTTGAATCTCCTTGTTTGATGTGACCTATGAGTCCTACTGATTGACACAGTAATTCATTTCATGGCCAGCTTTATTTTCTGTTTTTAAAACATTTATATACTAAGAATCAATATATGTTCTTCCTGTATTTTGTTGGCTATAAATAATATCTAGGGTTACAGTCTCAGTTATTTACTATATTTTGCAGTATGTTACTTTTTTCCCAGGCTGCTAATATACTTCAACAGGATATCAGGTGAAAAAAATTATTCAGTCTTCTATTTTCTCCATAAGGACAGTAGCTTTATGAAAGCAGGGACCATATATACCATTTTAGTGTCCACAGTGCCTAACAATAAGAGACAAATGACTGTTGGTTTGAAATTTACAGCAAAGCATTACAGTGATCCCTTCACCCTCCACCTGCCCCTATTTTCCATCCTATGGTGTTTACATCTGCTATGGTAGCAAACTCAGCCAAATTGAGATTTGGAGCTTGTAATATGTTACTTGGATACTTCCAAGGCATACTTTCCATCTCAAAACTCTCAGTGTTCCTAAAAATTAGCACAGGAAGAAATATTAATTTTTTTATCTATTCATTCATGTATTCATTCATCTAGCATATAAAATGCTGACCATGTGCCAATCTTAGGACTATATATGTGAATAAGAGAAAATTCTTGACTCTGAAAAGCTCATAATATAACATGGAAAATATATAGTCCCAGTATATTTGTCTGCTACTTTTTTTTCCCCTGCCACTCTTGTATAACTGTTGCTATATTATGACTTTATCCAGCAAGTTAGATGTACTTAGTAATTTGGGTACCATATAAGACCAAAGTATATACAAAATGAACTTCAGGGTCCTTAGAAGACAGTGTTTGTTAAATACTAACTGATATCATTGTAATAGTTTAAATGCTATGGAATCTAAAGGAAAGGAAGACATATATAGTGGTTATTAAGGGGTATATTAAGGGGCATTAAGGGGTCTTTATTATTAGATTTAACATGACAGTTTGCATAACTTTATATATTATGACGAATGGACATTTTTTTTGCTTTGACCTGTGCTAAGCATTGTGCTTTGTGTATTCAAAACATTGTCTGCCTTACATCTTTGGAAAAATACTGTAAGGATGCAATTATAATCACCACTTCTCAGAGAGAATCTGAAGTTCAGAGAGTTTGAATAAGTTGTATAAGATCATGTAGCTAATGAGAGATGAGGCTGAAATGTAAGGCACGCATGTCTGGAACTGGAATATAAGGCAGTCATCCGATTTATTTCATCTGTTAGATGCTAGAGAATTATAATTCCTTCTATTTCTGGAAACATGAATAAGGGTGGGAGATGAAAAGCTTGATCCCATCCATAGCTGAATTTTACTACAGCTAATTGTTTACTCCATGCAAGAAGATTCATAGTTATCTGAGGGATTAATGGGTCCTAACACCTTTTCACGGAGAAGGCAATGGCAAGCCACTCCAGTACTCTTGCCTAGAAAATCCCATGGATGGAGGGGGCCTGGTGGGCTACAGTCCATGGGGTCACTACGAGTCGGTCGCGACTGAGCGACTTCACTTTCACTTTTCACTTTCACACAATGGAGAAGGAAATGACAACCCACTCCAGTGTTCTTGCCTGGAGAATCCCAGAGAGGGCAGAGCCTGATGGACTGTTGTCTATGGGGTCACACAGAGTCGGACACGACTGAAGCGACTTAGCAGCAGCAGCAGCAACACCTTTTCATTATAAATATCAAACTTAGCATAGCATTTCAGCTAATTTGTTTTATGTGAAAGGTATGTTAAGTTCAAACTTTATGTCAGTTTTAAATTTGACTTTTAAAAGTAAGCATATAGACAAAGATGTAGGGAAAGGGAAGCTTCCATTTATTGTTCAGGAACCAATAAATTGGTATAATCACTTTGGAGAGCAAAATAATAGGAAGATGCATGTATACTTCATACAAATGCATTTCTGCTTTCATTCACACTTTAAAGAGATATTCACATATATTCAAGGAGATTTGGGCAGAGATGTTCCGTGCAGCACTGGTTTCAATAGCAGTAATTTTTTAAAAGACCTACAATTTTATCAATAAAGGAATAAGTAAATAACTTTTGGTATAGTCATGCAATGGAATATTAAACATTGGTTAAAAGTGAATGAACCAGAAGTACATACATTGGCATAGATAAATTTAGAAATCTAGAAAATGAAACATTGAATTAAATGCATAACACACATAAAATAATTCATTTAAATAACATTGAATATCACTCCAAATAGGATTATATAGCCTTATAATACATTTCATACTATACTATATTATAAATAGTACAATATATACTATTGTTACATAGCACAAGAATTTATTATGCATATTAAGTTTATACATATGCTTATAGTACTTATACAGACTGGTTCCAAATTGGGAAAGGAGTACATCAAGCTGTACATTGTCACCCTGCTTATTTAACTTGTATGCAGAGTACATCAGGAGAAATGCTGAACTGGTTGAAACACAAGCTGGAATCAAGATTGCCGGGAGAAATATCAATAACCTCAGATACGAAGATGACACCACCCTTATGGCAGAAAGCGAAGAAGAACTAAAGAGCCTCTTGATGAAAGTGAAAAAGGAGAGTGAAAAAGTTGGCTTAAAACTGAACATTCAGAAAAGTAAGATCATGACATCCGGTCCCATCACTTCATGGCAAATAAATGGGGAAACAATAGAAACAGTGAGAGGCTTTATATTTTGGAGCCATCTCCAAAATCACTGCAGATGGTGACTTTAGCCATGAAATTAAAAGACACTTGCTCCTTGGAAGAAAAGCTATGACCAGCCTACACACAGCATATTAAAAACCAGAGACATTACTTTGCCTACAAAGATCCATCTGGTCAAAGCTATGGTTTTCCAATAGTCATTTATGGATGTGAGAGTTGGACTGAGTACCAAGAATTGATGCTTTTGAACTGTGATGTTGGAAAATACTCTTGAGGGTCCCTTGGACTGCAAAGAGATCAAACCAGTCAATCTTAAAAGAAATCAGTCCAGAATATTCATTGGAAGGACTGATGCTCCAATACTTTGGCCACCTGATGCAAAGAACTGACTCCTTGGAAAGGACCCTGATGCTAGGAAAGATTGAAGGCAGGAGGAGTAGGGGATGACAGAGGATGAAATGGTTGGATGACATCACTGATTTGATATGATTTTGAGCAAGCTCTGGGAGTTAGTGATGGACAGGGAAGCCTGGCATGCTGCAGTCCATGGGGTAGCAAAGAGTCGGACATGACTGAGCAACTGAACTGAACTGAATAGTAATGCATATGAAGATTTTGGGGGTAAAACACAAGAGAATCTGATTGAGGAGATCATAAAAGGAACTCCTGCTTGTCTGGAAAGTTGATTTGTTTTGTTTTTAATTACACAAAAAAAGATGGAAACCAAATCCTTCAATTTTCCTGTTTTTTTTTTTTAAACTAGGTGATAATATATGTTCATCATAGTATTGTACTTTTGTATTTTTTGTGAAATTTCATAATAATCTGTCAGCTTGCACTTGAAATTATATTCTTAAGAGCATTTCTGTTATTTACATTATAAAAGAGATTTGTTTATATTTTAGTGATTTCTTTTATGAAATGTAACTTTGGAATGCAAAGTATGTTTCCAATCCTTCTTTGAAATGTACATTTTTGTATTTTAAAAGTCCATAGCAAAAATAAGAACACACATTTTGTATTCAATATAGTTTTTCATCCTTTGTGCAGCTTAAAAAACGCACCATGTCTCTGATCTCACATTTCAGCCTTGTGATGGCAGCTTAGTCATAAAATATCAATCACAACAACAGGACGTGGGAATAAGCTGGTGACATTCCGCTTTTCCGATGAGTCAGTAGTTGAAACATTGTAAGTTCCCAGCTACTGTGATCACATCCATCTCTTGTTAATAAGGAAAGTAAGTCATTTTAAATTAGAATATTATTTCACAAGTCATTAACTTTTGAAGTCAGAAAATTGATCCAAGAATGGCTTGTTATTTGAATTCATCAGCCACAAAGTAACTATTCAGCCTTTTAGGAAGTAGTACCTGTAAAAAGAAATAGTGCTTTTGAGTTATTATAATGTGATTTGAAAGATAGAAATGATCATTTTTAAAAGAAAATGCCATTTGATTCTGAACTTATCTTTTATTACTATCTTGCTTTATATCACTAAGACTATATATTGTACTCAATTTTAAAAGTCATTACAATTATCTCATTTTATATCCTTGTGTAATGCAAACTTATTTTTTCTCTACATGAAATTATTTTGTCTGTTTTTTAAAATAAATCAGGTGTATTTTTTTTTCTGTGTAAAATTATTGAAAAACAATTTATATGAAGCATTTGTTGGATATACAGTTCTTAAAAAAATGTTTTTGGGAGGAAGGTGTTATTTCACTGTGAGATCCATTGCTTTTGTTTTACACTAGAGGTAAAACTTTTGAAAGCTTTCTAAGACACTAAAATATGTTCTCTAATTTTATTTTCCTTTCTTAGGGAAAATAACAGCTATTTGAACTTCTGTTTTTCTCAATACTTCCTGTATTCCAGGCTCATTATACATTTTAAAAGACTCCAGTAAATGTTGACAAGTTCCAAACCTCATGTACTTCCTCACTCCTATTTCCAAATTAATCCCTCCCTCCAGCTTCCCACATTTGTAAGTGCTATCGCAATTATCCCAGTTGCCCAGACTCAAAACCTCTCCTACCCTTTTGCATCTTTCACCTTTCACATCCTCATTCTTTCCTACCAATCAGAAATCAGCTACCAAAGGAACCATCCTGTTTCTGTACCTCTCCTTACCACTCTTTCCCAGGCCTCCGTTGCCTCAAGCCTAGGTTATTGCAATTGTTCTAAAGATTCTCTCTGATGCTATCTCTCCTCGTCTTGACAATCCAGGCACATCGCTACTTTTCTTTTCCTCCAATATACACACAACCCACTCCAGTATTCTCGCTGGAAAAAATTCCATAGACGAGCGTGGCGGGCTACAGTCCATGTGGTTGAAGAGAGTCAGACAGGACTGAGCACACATGCGTAATATGCACTACTGAGTTTAGATATTTACTCTGTTCTTTAGTGCTATTTACAACTTCTTGTTTTATGACTTTGGAGACTTTTCATGGTTTTAGTCAATTCTGCTTATTGGACCTAATGCTTTCTTTTTTTTTTTTAATTGGAGGATGATTGCTTTACCATATTGTCTTGGTTTCTGCCATACATCAACATGAATCAGTCAAAGGTGTGCATATGTCCCCTCCCATGTGAACCTACCTCCCTCCCTACCCTACTCCTCTAGATTGTCACAGAGCACTGAGGTGAGTTCCTTGCATCATACAACAAATTCTCACTATCTATTTTACATATGGTAAAATGTATTTTTCAAGCTCCTCTCAATTCATCACAACCTCTCCTTCCCCAACTGTTCTCCATGTCTGTGCCTCTATTACTGCCCTACAAGTAGGTTTTTCAGTACTATTTTTCTAGATTCCATATATATGAATTAATATATGATATTTTTATTTCTCTTTTTGAATATTTTACTCTGTGTAACAGGCTCTAACAAATGTTTATAGATTGCCTACAATATGCTAACACCATGCAGGCACTAGACACACAACAGTAACAAGGCCAATTTTTATTGTACCTTTTTAGTCTATTTTTGTTCCTTCACAAAGTAAAGGGTATCTCTCTTTTCCCCAAAACCTTACGCTTTCTACATGCACTGATCATCCTGTTACATAGCCTTTATTTTTCTCTTTGCACAAGCAAAGGGAGTGTATTTTTGAAAATAGTTGTCATAATCAATAACCTAACCCCTCCCACGTCTATTGTTTCTGATTTGAGATTGGTCTCTGTAATGAATTCCATGATTATTAGTGTGTTAAACCTTGTAGTTAAATAATAACTTCATCACATTTTATTCCCATAAAATCCTGGGTCAGGATGAGAGGAGGGAGGGACTAAGGTAGCAAAAGCTACTAAGCAAAATTTATTGAATACACATTTTCTTCTGTTTTTTTTTTTTAATTTATTTAAGCACAAAGCAAATTAATCAGTTTTTTATAACTGTAACTATGAAGAATTAAGGGCATGACTTATGAAAAAAGGATGATCAGTGTGTATCTGAGGCAATATTTCTCTGTTTAATTTCCTAAGAAAATATAAGTATCATGTTAATAAATATTGTTTTAAAATATTTGAATTTCACCTTTTTCTCAAGCGCACATGGAACCTTCTCAAGGATAGATCACATCCTGGGCCATAAAGCTAGCCTTGGTAAATTCAAAAAAATAGAAATCATTCCAAGCTTCTTTTCTGACCACAATGCAGTAAGATTAGATCTCAATTACAAGAGAAAAACTATTAAAAATTCCAACATATGGAGGCTGAACAACACACTGCTGAATAACCAACAAATCACAGAAGAAATCAAAAAAGAAATCAAAATATGCATAGAAACGAATGAAAATGAAAACACAACAACCCAAAACCTGTGGGACACGGTAAAAGCAGTCCTAAGGGGAAAGTTCATAGCAATACAGGCACACTTCAAGAAACAAGAAAAAAGTCAAAGAAATAACCTAACTCTATACCTAAAGCAACTAGAAAAGGAAGAAATGAAGAACCCCAGGGTTAGTAGAAGGAAAGAAATCTTAAAACTTAGAGCAGAAATAAATGCAAAAGAAACAAAAGAGATCATAGCAAAAATCAACAAAACCAAAAGCTGGTTTTTTGAAAGGATAAATAAAATTGACAAACCATTAGCCAGACTCATCAAGAAACAAAGGGAGAAAAATAAAATCAATAAAATTAGAAATGAAAATGGAGAGATCACAACAGACAACACAGAAATACAAAGGATCATAAGAGACTACTATCAACAATTATATGCCAATAAAATGGACAACGTGGAAGAAATGGACAAATTCTTAGGAAAGTACAACTTTCCAAAACTCGACCAGGAAGAAATAGAAAATATTAACAGACCCATCACAAGCACAGAAATTGAAAGTGTAATCAAAAATCTTCCAGCAAACAAAAGCCCAGGTCCAGATGGCTTCACAGCTGAATTCTACCAAAAATTTAGAGAAGAGCTAACACCTATCCTGCTCAAACTCTTCCAGAAAATTGCAGAGGATGGTAAACTTCCAAACTCATTCTATGAGGCCACCATCACCCTAATACCAAAACCTGACAAAGATGCCACCAAAAAAGAAAACTACAGGCCAATATCACTGATGAACATAGATGCAAAAATCCTTAACAAAATTCTAGCAATCAGAATCCAACAACACATTAAAAAGATCATACACCATAACCAAGTGGGCTTTATCCCAGGGATGCAAGGATTCTTCAATATCCGCAAATCAATCAATGTAATACACCACATTAACAAACTGAAAAATAAAAACCATATGATTATCGCAATAGATGCAGAGAAAGCCTTTGACAAAATTCAACATCATTTATGATCAAAACTCTCCAGAAAGCAGGAATAGAAGGAACATACCTCAACATAATAAAAGCTCTATATGACAAACCCACAGCAAACATTATCCTCAATGGTGAAAAATTGAAAGCATTTCCTCTAAAGTCAGGAACAAGACAAGGGTGTCCACTTTCACCATTACTATTCAACATAGTTTTGGAAGTTTTGGCCACAGCAATCAGAGCAGAAAAAGAAATAAAAGGAATCCAAATTGGAAAAGAAGAAGTAAAGCTCTCACTGTTTGCAGATGACATGATCCTCTACATAGAAATCCCTAAAGACTCCACCAGAAAATTACTAGAACTAATCAATGACTATAGTAAAGTTGCAGGATATAAAATCAACACACAGAAATCCCTTGCATTCCTATACACTAATAATGAGAAAACAGAAAGAAAAATTAAGGAAACAATTCCATTCACCATTGCAATGGAAAGAATAAAATACTTAGGAATATATCTACCTAAAGAAACTAAAGACCTATATATAGAAAACTATAGAACACTGGTGAAAGAAATCAAAGAGGACACTAACAGATGGAGAAATATGCCATGTTCATGGATGGGAAGAATCAATATAGTGAAAATGAGTATACTACCCAAAGCAATCTATAGATTCAATGCAATCCCTATCAAGCTACCAACAGCATTCTTCACAGAGCTAGAACAAATAATTTCACAATTTGTATGGAAATACAAAAAACCTCGAATAGCCAAAGCGATCTTGAGAAAGAAGAATGGAACTGGAGGAATCAACCTACCTGACTTCAGGCTCTACTACAAAGCCACAGTTATCAAGACAGTATGGTACTGGCACAAAGACAGAAATATAGATCAATGGAACAAAATAGAAAGCCCAGAGATAAATCCACCCACATATGGACACCTTATCTTTGACAAAGGAGGCAAGAATATACAATGGATTAAAGACAATCTCTTTAACAAGTGGTGCTGGGAAATCTGGTCAACCACTTGTAAAAGAATGAAACTAGAACACTTTCTAACACCACACACAAAAATAAACTCAAAATGGATTAAAGATCTAAACATAAGACCAGAAACTATAAAACTCCTAAAGGAGAACATAGGCAAAACACTCTCTGACATACATCACAGCAGGATCCTCTATGACCCACCTCCCAGAATATTGGAAATAAAAGCAAAAATAAACAAATGGGACCTAATTAACCTTAAAAGCTTCTGCACATCAAAGGAAACTATTAGCAAGGTGAAAAGACAGCCTTCAGAATGGGAGAAGATAATAGCAAATGAAGCAACTGACAAACAACTAATCTCAAAAATATACAAGCAACTCCTACAGCTCAACTCCAGAAAAATAAATGACCCAATCAAAAAATGGGCCAAAGAACTAAATAGACATTTCTCCAAAGAAGACACCTAGATGGCTAACAAACACATGAAAAGATGCTCAACATCACTCATTATCAGAGAAATGCAAATCAAAACCACTATGAGGTCCCATTTCACACCAGTCAGAATGGCGGCGATCCAAAAGTCTACAAGTAATAAATGCTGGAGAGGGTGTGGAGAAAAGGGAACCCTCTTACACTGTTGGTGGGAATGCAAACTAGTACAGCCACTATGGAGAACAGTGTGGAGATTCCTTAAAAAACTGGAAATAGAACTGCCTTATGATCCAGCAGTCCCACTGCTGGGCATACACACTGAGGAAACCAGAAGGGAAAGAGACACGTGTACCCCAATGTTCATCGCAGCACTGTTTATAATAGCCAGGACATGGAAGCAACCTAGATGTCCATCAGCAGATGAATGGATAAGAAAGCAGTGGTACATATACACAATGGAGTATTACTCAGCCATTAAAAAGAATACATTTGAATCAGTTCTAATGGGGTGGATGAAACTGGAGCCTATTATACAGAGTGAAGTAAGCCAGAAAGAAAAACACCAATACAGTATACTAACGCATATATATGGAATTTAGAAAGATGGTAACAATAACCCTGTGTACGAGACAGCAAAAGAGACACTGATGTATAGAACAGTCTTATGGACTCTGTGAGAGAGGGAGAGGGTGGGAAGATTTGGGAGAATGGCATTGAAACAGGTAAAATATCATGTATGAAACAAGTTGCCAGTCCAGGTTCGATGCACGATACTGGATGCTTGGGGCTGGTGCACTGGGACGACCCAGAGGGATGGAATGGGAAGGGAGGAGGGAGGAGGGTTCAGGATGGGGAGCACATGTATACCTGTGGCGGATTCATTTTGATGTTTGGCAAAACTAATACAATTATGTAAAGTTTAAAAATAAAATAAAATTTAAAAATAAAAGAAGAAGATACACAGAAATGTTAACAGGAGCTATTTGCAGCTAAAAAAATAAAATAAAATAAAATAAAATATTTGAACCCTTACTGTAGATATAAAATTATATTTGTAAAAATTAGCAGTGCAATACTATTCAGCAGCTGAGATGAACAAACTACTAATATATACAGCAACATGGATGAATCTCAATTTTTTTTGCCACAAAAAAGAAAACATACAAAAAAGATTGAATACTATATGATTCATTTACATAAAAATATAGAAAATGCAATCTAACCTATATTGAGAGAAAGTGGATCAGTAGTTGTCTGGGACAGTTGTGGGGGAGCAAGGGATTACAAATAGTGCAAAAGGAATCTTTTGCTGGTAGTAAAAATATCCAGTATCTTAATGGTTTATCAGTGTATACTATGTCCAAACTCATCAAATTGTACAATGTGAGTTTATACAGTTAATTCTATATAAGACATACAATAATAAAGGGAAAGATTAAATTTTAATGTTTCACTATTTTAATATTATAGGGAGATCCTGAGATAAATACAATCCAAATTTTCCCCCAAATGTACTAACTTTAGTAAAACAGAGGCCTGGTGTCTACTTTATCCATCAAAGCCCTTACATTAATCATAATTGTTTAAAAATCCTGGTTTGATGATTTTAACATCCCTCTGGTATCTAGTTCTGATGCTTACTCTGTCTCATCAACTTGTGTTTTTTTGCCTTTTGGCTTGCCTTGTAATTTTTTCTTAATAGATAAACATCAAGTGTCAGATTAAAGGAACTGCTATAAGTAGGTCTTTGGTAATGTGGTGGAGAGGTGAAGGACAGGGGAAGTGTGCCTTTTTCCTGTGATTAGGTCTCAGTCTTTTAGTGAGGCTTTGCCTCTGGCCTATGAACTTCACATGTATTCTCAGCATTTTTTTTTTTTTTTCCCTCCATTCACAGGTAGAACAGGATGACTTGAGTGGGCTGGGGTTGATTATTTCTTTTCCCCAAACCAGTTAGACTGTGATAATACATGAGCAGATTAAGCTCTGGTTATCTAGTTGCCCTTTGGGGCAAGTCTTATTAAAAACAAAGTGTTGTGGAATATTTAAAATGGTTCCTTTTCTTCTACAACTGCCTGAAGAATGAGGGAGCTTTTCTCCAGTTTTTACCGTAAGAACCTGGAGGTAAAATCCACAAAGTATGGGGGTTCTTCTATCACTAGTAGCCCTGGAGTTTTTAACTTTCCAGAGTTGTCCACGTTGGGTCTCCAGCAATTTGCCAATTACAAGGCAGGTTTCCTGCCCCAACACTGGTTTCCACAGCAGATTCTGTTCTTCTGTCTCTGCTCCAATAAGCCAGGACTTGCTGTAGTTGCCTTTCTAATTCAAAAGCAGTGGTTTGCCTTCTGAATTCATCTCTTTTATGAATCCAAGAAGAGTTATTGATTTTTCAATCTGTTCAGATTATTACTTATTTTTAGGATGGAGTATTTCCCAGCTCCTTACATGTGGGACCAGACCCATTGTTTATTTTGATTCAGAATTAGGTCTGAACTGGAACATTGATGAATCATTTCTGCCTGATGTGTATACCTTTTTTGGGAAAATGAGACTCTTTTCAACACTGTTACTTTCTACATTGACTGAGGAATTTACGCTCATCAGAAAATCAGGAAGTAAGAAAAATAATGGCAAAGAATGATGAATTATGCTGGTGGTGGTTTGAAGGAGATAAGAGCATAAGTAACAATTTATTATGGAGATTTTATATTATCAGGGTATCAAAAACTCAGGTAATGGGGATAGAAGAATATTTAGTAGAATTATATATGATAAAATTATCTATAATCTGAAAAATTAAGCATACCCTTCTGTTGTCCAGCTCTGAGTCTAAGTAGATGACACTGGGACCCACATGGATAAAAGTGGGACAGAGACAATTCTCCTGTTGTATGTATTGCCAAAGCTCAGACTGAAGAGATTTCCTTCATTTGAAAGACAGATAACAACAAAACTGAAGCCATCATGTGACCAATTAAGAATATTTCAGAATCAAGCAAAAAAATGTTAATATAGATGATTAGGAGGAAGTTCAGACCTCTTAAAATCTTTTTGCTATAGAAATTAGAAGCATAAAAAAATGTTTATGATTTTCAAAAGTATGGCTTTGAACTCATGGGAGGGAAAACCATAAAGTGAAAAAAAATTTGGATATGTAATGAGAGGTAAATATACTAATTTAAGATATAAAAAAATGTGATAAGGAATAATGAAAGTTCACATAATAGGAAATGGAGAAATAACAAGCCAAATTAATAATGTTGCAGACACATTTTAAAAGTCAATTCAGCATTTTTAGGAATGGAAAACTTATTAAAGTGGTGAGACAAGAGTCCATGAAAAGATAGAGAGCAAGATAGCTGTATCTTAGGAATTATCCAGAAGAGGTCATTGACGACTGACGTAATCTAATCGTTGTCACAAAATGTAAAACCTGATCTACAGAATTAAAAGATCTTCTCATTTATATTCCCTGGATATAATCTGGAAACATGTTTTGGGTATATCTACCTTTTTACTTGAACACAAGGATTTTAAAACATATATCTTGAAGGTTTTGAGACAAAAATAATTGTTGACAACATTAATCAGATTATAGTCCAAATAAGCCTTCCCTGGTATCTCAGCAGTAAACAATCTGCGTACAATGCCCAAGCTGCAGATGTGGGTTCAATACCTGGGTTGAGAAGATCCCCTGGAGGAGGGCACAGCAACCCACTTCAGTATTCTTGCCTGGAGAATACAAGGACAGAGGAGCCTGGGGGCTACAGACCATAGTGTCACAAAGAGTGAGACCCTACTAAAGCAACTTAGCACAAGACTGCAGAGTCAGAATAAATCCAAGAAGGTACTCTCTACATCTGGACTTCTTTACCCTCTGCAGTCACTGCCCACTTTAAGAAATACATATACAGATGTAGTCATGTGCATGAAATTATGCTCACAGAAATTCACAGTCTTCTGGAAAAACACCCCTAGAAATTCTCAGCCTTCAAAGTTCATTATATGTTGAGGGGGATACGCTGGACTGGTAGAAACACAAGCTGGAATCAAGATTGCCGAGAGAAATATCAATAACCTCAGATATGCAGATGACACCACCCTTATGGCAGAAAGTGAAGAGAAACTCAAAAGCCTCTTGATGAAAGTGAAAGTGGAGAGTGAAAAGGTTGGCTTAAAGCTCAACATTCAGAAAACGAAGATCATGGCATCCGGTCCCACCACTTCATGGGAAATAGATGGGGAAACAGTGGAAACAGTGTCAGACTTTATGTTTCTGGGCTCCAAAATCACTACAGATGGTGACTGCAGCCATGAAATTAAAAGACGCTTACTCCTTGGAAGGAAAGTTATGACCAACCTAGATAGCATATTCAAAAGCAGAGATATTACTTTGCCAACAAAGGTTTGTCTAGTCAAGGCTATGGTTTTTCCTGTGGTCATGTATGGATGTGAGAGTTGGACTGTGAAGAAGGCTGAGCACCGAAGAATTGATGCTTTTGAACTGTGGTGTTGGAGAAGACTCTTGAGAGTCCCTTGGACTGCAAGGAGATCCAACCAGTCCATTCTGAAGGAGATCAGCCCTGGGATTTATATGGAAGGAATGATGCTAAAGCTGAAACTCCAGTACTTTGGCCACCTCATGCGAAGAGTTTACTCATTGGAAAAGACTCTGATGCTGGGAGGGATTGGGGGCAGGAGCAGAAGGGGACGACAGAGGATGAGAT
Source organism: Bubalus kerabau (assembly GCF_029407905.1). NCBI lineage: Eukaryota > Metazoa > Chordata > Mammalia > Artiodactyla > Bovidae > Bubalus > Bubalus kerabau. The sequence goes on from NC_073625.1 coordinate 87,999,570, forward strand.
GGCTGGATGGCATCACTGACTCAATGGATGTGAGTCTGAGTGAACTCCGGGAGTTGGTGATGGACAGGGAGGCCTAGCGTGCTGCGATTCATGGGGTCACAAAGAGTTGGACACGACTGAGCGACTGATCTGATCTGATGATGACTGGACTATAGACGTGACATAAGCTGCCAAAATTTTGGAGAACTGACTTCAAAGAAATGGGAACAGACAAACCCTTGAATTAAATATTGGGTTGGCCTAAATGTTCATTTGGGCTTTTCCGTAACATTTTGACATGTTACTGAAAAACATTTTGGCCAACCTAATAGAATGCTCAAACTACTGCACAATTGCACTCATCTCACACACTAGTAAAGTAATACTCAAAATTCTCCAAGCCAGGCTTCAACAGTACATGAACCATGAACTTCCAGATGTTCAAGCTGGTTTTAGAAAAGGCAAAGGAACCAGAGATCAAATTGCCAACATCTGTTGGATCATCAAAAAAGCAAGAGAGTTCCACAAAAACATCTGTTTCTGCTTTATTGACTATGCCAAAGCCTTTGACTGTGTTTCCACAACAAACTGTGGAAAATTCTCAAGGAGATGGGAATACCACACACCTGACCTGCCTCTTGAGAAATCTGTATGCAGGTCAAGAAACAACAGTTAGAACTGGACATGGAACAACAGACTTGTTCCAAATCAGGAAAGGAGTACGTCAAGGCTGTATATTGTCACCCTGCTTATTTAACTTATATGCAGAGTACATCATGAGAAATGCTGGGCTAGATGAAGCACAAGCTGGAATCAGATTGTCAGGAGAAATATCAATAACCTCAGATATGCAGAAAGCAAAGAGCTAAAGAGCCTCTTCATGAAAGCGAAAGAGGAGAATGAAAAAGTTGGCTTAAGCTCAACATTCAGAAAACAAAGATCATGGCATCCTGTCCCATCACTTCATGGCAAATAGATGGGGAAACAATGGAAACAGTGGCAGATTTTATTCTGGGGGCTCCAAAGTCACTTCAGATGGTGACTTTAGCCATGAAATTAAAAGACGCTTACTCCTTGGAAGGAAATTATGAGCAACCTAGACAGCATATTAAAAAGCAGAGACATTACTTTGCCAACAAAGGTCCATCTAGTCATGGTTTTTCCAGTAGTCATGTGTGGATATGAGAATTGGACTATAAAGAAAGCTGAGCACCGAAGAATTGATGCATTTGAACTGTGGTGTTGGAGAAGACTCTTGAGATTCCCTTGGACTGCAAGGAGATCTAACCTGTCCATCCTAAAGGAAATCAGTCCTGAATATTCATTGGAAGGACTGATGTTTAAGCTGAAACTCTGATACCTTGGCCACCTGATACAAAGAACTGACTCATTTGAAAAGACCCTGATGCTGGGAAAGATCAAAGGTGGGAGAAGAAGGGGACACCAGAGGATAAAATGGTTGAATGGCATCACCAAATCAATGGACATGAGTTTGAGGTACTCCGGGAGTTGGTGATGGACAAGGAGGCCTGGTTGTCTGCAGTCCATGGGGTCACAAAGAGTCGAACACGACTGAGAGACTTAACTGTACTGAACTGAAATAATATATACTTAAAGCAACTAAGGTGAAGCTGATCAGAGCACTGCATGACTAATTTCAAGATGACTATCAGAGCCTACTGTGTTGTTTCTACATGTAGCCCCCTATCTCTATGAAAGTTTTTGCCCACTGATTGTCAGTGGGGGCAGTCAGCCTTTAGACAGGAGTCTACCTTCCCGACCCACCCCCAGTTGCTGACCTCTGAAATAAAGGAAGCTTTCCTTTCCACCTCCCTGGCCTCTGTATTGGCTTTAGAGCAGCCAGCAGCCAGAAACCCACTTTCGGTAACAGCTTTTGGGCGCCCAACGTGAGGCTGTGCTCTCATGACATCTGGCTCCTCTGGGTTTTCCAGAGCCAACGGCTGGAGCAACACACCAAGGTTGAAATGAGCCAGCTGCTCATGGCTAGCTGGCCCCAAGAGGGGGATTTTGAGGGACACTCATATCAGCTGCAGAAACCATTTGTTTTGGGGATCCTCCCAGTTTCTCCCCCGCTCGGCACTGGCTGCTGACTTACGCTTTTCTTTGGTGAAAAAGAGACATGCATCTGGATGAACCGACAAGCTCCAAGACCCAGTAAGTCCGTCCACCAGTGTGAACCTGGGCAAATCTCTTTTGAGCACAAAGCACTATATGGGCCTTTTGCTGATTGGTTCTGTTGACTGTCTGCCATTCAGTACTGTTTGTGAATGAAAAGTGCTATTTGGGCATTTTTGCCAGTTGGAGAAGGCAGTGGCACCCCACTCCAGTACTCTTGCCTGGAAAATCCCATGGACGGAGGAGCCTGGTAGGCTGAAGTCCATGGGGTCGCTGAGAGTTGGACACGACTGAGCGATTTCACTTTCACTTTTCACTTTCATGCGTTGGAGAAGGAAATGGCAACCCACTCCAGTGTTCTTGCCTGGAGAATCCCAGGGACGGCGGAGCCTGGTGGGCTGCCGTCTATGGAGTTGCACAGAGTCTGACATGAATGAAGTGACTTAGCAGCAGCAGCAGCCAGTTGGTTCTGTTGTGCACCTGGATGTTGAGGACCCTTTGTGGAAATGTTTGTTCCAGACTCCGTTACCGGTTATTCCCTCAGCAGGTTTGCGACAGTTCTGTCTTCCGGTGCGTGAATGCATATTCCATTTATGCAATTGGTACCTTTGTTGTCTTTTGTAAAATGGGCAATTCAAGTTCAATTCATTAGGGGAAAAAACTCTATAAGATTACAATTAAAGCAAAAGAAAGATGAGTTTTTAAACAATGTATGGTAATTCTATTCTTCAGACTCCAGAGGGTTGAGATGAAACTCTTAAAACTCCAAAATTGGTTCTTTATGCATATGCAGTTAAAGAAAACTAGTGTGATAAAATGTTGTTTTCAGAATTCTAACTCTGAGAGAACAAAAATACGCCTAGGAGAAAGTTTGAAGTGAGCTCTTATCATGTCCTTAAAATACAAATGCAGCCCACTTGACCTGAGACTTCAGTTTTGGGTTAATTAGAAGAACTTCAAAAGATGTTTGGGTTCATTAAACATAAATCTTCTATCACATTAAAGAGAAATTATACTATGAAAAAAGTATGTTTTTAGAGGTTATAGAACACATTCTTAAGTTTGCCAATCAGAAAATGTTGGTGTAGCAGTTCAATTACTTCTTTCTTGGTTTTGTTAGGGTCATTTAAGTTAAAATTTGTAATATGTGATTAAAGCTACTAAAATGATAAGGAAACCATTTTAGTGTGTAAAGCAGGTAGGATATGTATTACTGGTGAAAGAAGGTATAAATATGGAAATATTTTTGTTGAGGAAAAAAAAGCAAAATAATTTTGTCCTAAATCTGCTTGCTTATGTATGGGGAAAAATAAGGGATAAATTAATATGGACCCAGGTTGTGATAAAAGATTTATGAAAAATGACTTTGGAAAAAAAATATGTGTTGTCAGGATTAAGATTAGATTTAAGTAAATGAACTTTGTTGTTAATAGCAAGCTGATACAAGATTGGAATTTGGTTTTCTTTCTTCCTGTTAAGAAAACAAAATTTTCCTGGAATATTGAGCTGCTTTTGATAACAGATTGTAAGTTTCTTCCTCTAACTAACTTTCAGTGTTCCAGAGGGCCTCTAGGCATCTTAGAAAAAATATTTAAGTAGCTAGAATTATTTGGTATGTTAAATTATATGAAAAAATTGGTAACTTTTGGATCACACTGATCAACTGAGTAAGAAATTTTAAAATTCTAACAGAGCTATTGTTTTACTTCAAACAATATTTTTGACCCCAGTGTTCTGATGGAAAAGAAATCGTCTAATGAAATTATCACAGAGTCTGATGTGTATCACCGCTGGCTCTAAGTTTACTGCTGAAAGCACATGTGCAATGCTTATGTGGCAATTGGGTATAAGTGATAAAATATATAGCCTTTAAAATATTTCCCTGTCAGCATACCTCTGTACTTGTTTGTTTTGTCTGATCAGTTTCCCCCAAAATGTTGATAACTAGACCAATATATATACAAAAAGTTGGCCTAGCACCGATGGATGTGAATGGATGCAGAGCAGGCAACTGAGCCATTCTGGCAATGCTGGGAAAATATACTGATTATCAGTGCTGTCTATGAAAACATTTATGATTAAAAGGGGAAAGCGATGGAAGAAATGTTCACTTATTGGGGTGTGGGGAAGTCATTCTGGCTTAAACCTGATTTAATTTGAACTTTGAAAGTGGAAGTATTAGTCATTCAGTCATGTCCAACTCTCTGTAATGCCATGGATGGCAGCCTACCAGGTTCTTCTGTCCATGGAATTTTCCAGGCAAGAATACTGGAGTGGGTTGCCATTCCCTTCTCCAGGGGATCTTCCTGACCCAAGCATTGAACCCAGGTCTCCTGAACTGCTGACAGATTCTTTACCACTGAGCGACCAGGGAAGCCCAGTTTGAAATTTAGACTAACCAAAATAGCTTGTTTGTGGCCTGTTAAACATACATTGCATACTGCTTTAACCATTAAGAAAAAAAATTACATTTAGAGAATATATATTTTGATTATTATCCTCATTGTAATATGTCCACTAATTTTCAAATGTTTGTTCAGGTACTATAGCAAAATAACCAAAGAGAAAGGTAATATAAAATATATTGCTCTAATATAAAATCTTGATGCTAAGCTTGGAACTTGAATTTATTTCCAACTCCATGTCCATTCCAAAACCTATGCAGGACTATACTCCTCTTTATCAAGAAGTCACCAGAGAGGCCATCACCCCATTCCTTCAAAGAGTTGAGAAAAATTGGAACAGAAATATAGCTATAACCAAGTTCCTCTGCCAAGTTTATGATTAAATTTTCTTTCTAGAACTTGATCCCCTTCCTTGTTCTGTACCTGTCTCTCTTCAAGATTGAGGAGTAGTAAAGAAAACTGAAAACTGAAATAGAGCAGGGCCCTGTGGTCCTCCCTTCTCCTATGTCCTCAGTGTACCTTTTGGCTGTAGGAAAACTTTAATCAAACAATAATTTAATTAAAGGAGTGAGAAAATGCAGAAACAAAGGAAAATGCTCAAATGAGACCAAATAATAATATTTAATAGTTTAGTCATTAAACAAAAGTCAGGGGCCTTAAGTTCCTCCTCAGGGGCTATAGATAATATTCTGAATGGTATCCATTGAGCTGCCTTATAGATACTTCGGGGTTTCCCTGATGGCTCCACAGGTAAAGAATCCATAGGACATGACTGAGTGACTAAACTTCACAGCAGAATTTAAATTAAAGAAACTTTAGTAGGGTCCGATCTGTGGTTTGTTTTTTGTTGTTTTGTTGATCTTTTCACCATTTGGGCCCCAAAAGACTACTTAGCATGTGGCCTAAACTTCAGAAGCATTTATGAAGATAGTCTGTTTTCATTCAGATAAAGAGAACTAACTCACTCATTGTTTTATTGTGGGTTTTGTTTTTTTGTTTTTTTTTCTGTAGACTCTTGGCTGTATATTAGGACAAAAATAATATGTATTTACAAATAAATCAGAATTTGATTTTATATAATGTAAATGTCTAGAATGCTAACTATTTAGAAATATTTATATTAGATGAATTAGTATATGGATGATGAGCATGTTTTAAATGGAAGTCTGATAAGCATATCAGCAAAAGATTTAAATTACAGTAACCGATTGTGACATCCTTAGTAAATGCCAAGAAACATAGCTTTTACAGCAAGTTCATGGAAATACTCCGATTAAATATTCATGAATTCTCTACTAAAAGAAAAGTCTCTTATGGTCTTGTTTGACAGAGAATGACCTTTGCTTCAATGAGTTCCCATCTTTGCTGTAACTTAGTGTTCAGATACCCTGCTTAGATGAATAAAACATAGATAGCATTTTGTTCTTTGTATTTAGTATATGTGATAATTAACAGAAAGGAAGACTTTGAAGCTTTAAAATGAAGTAAATGGGTTAAAAAAAGGCATTAAGAAATCTTTGAATATCAATTTCTCAGCAGGAAATTTGTCAAAGCAATTAGGATCCACCCTGACTTGGGCAAACACAGTAGTGTTCAATTGATGTGCTCCTTCACGTAACTAAAGCATTTTTAACTTTAGGATCTGTGCTAGTCAAACAATCTGTCACCTGATGGTTCATATACATAGGAGTCAATGGCTTCGTTCTGTAAAAAAGAACTTTGTGATAATAATGTCAGATATACTATAGTTTTTAATATGAAAACAAAACAAGAAAGCATAAATTGGATAACTTTCAACCAGATATACTATAGATTCAATATACATTCAATTTTGGTATTTGTGCTTCTCTTTTTAGTTTTTATAGTCCTTTAGAAGGAAGGTGCTATTATTTCCTACTGAGATATACTCAGAAAACAGTAGCAGTTAAGGTAGACAGGAAGTCATGTCCTGAAGATCTGAAAATTTGCTAAAACAACCATCCATTCCACCACACCCTCTGAGCAAATAAGGTATCACCTGATCCAAAAGAAAGTACTACATTAATTTTTGTGGCCATAGAACAGCAACGATGTATTTAATCAGTGATTTACTTAATGGCCTGACCCAGAGGCAGGAGTTTATTCTATGGTGTTGAAAGATTATTTAGGACTTCAATGGGTAGATATGTAAGGAATAAGGTATGGACTCATTAATATTTTTATAATGATATCTTTATGGAAAGACATGTGACACTTGATTCTAATGGAAACATTGATATCACGTGTCCCCAAAGAAGGAGTATTTGTGCCTTTGTTGTGAGAATTATATCTGTTTCCTGCCAAAGCTCTCTGACATATACTAGACACATCCATAAACATTACAAAAAGGGCATTACTCTTATTTGGTTAACTTAAACTTGCAGAATTAAAACAAAAGGCCAAGTTCATATTATTGAAATTTTTCATTGAAAATGCATGCCCTGAAAATTAGATTCTACCATTTTGGCTAGAATGCAGTACCAGTGGGTGACATGAGATTTTTAAATGTTCCCTGGCATGCAATTAACAGGACCTAGAAAATTCCAATAAAGTATATATGTTTGAATAAATGTTTCAATTTCCTGGACTTACTTCTATATCAGCAGTCCCCAAAGTATTTCTACAGAGGATTACTCCTGTGACATACTTTTAAAAAAGTGTTTCCTTGGTCAGTTGAGTTAAGGAAATGTGCATGCTATATGATATTCTTTGCTACTTACAAAGCAGAATAATAACACATTCTAAGCTTTGATTTTTTTTAATTTTATTTTATTTTTTAACTTTACAATATTGTATTGGTTTTAATACCTTTAATAAGAAAACTTATTTGGCTTTTTTTCCCATCTAGTGTTCCCAAAATAGTACTTAACTACACAAATCTTTTCCTGTGCAATATTTATTGAAATCCTAAACATGTAATTTTCTGGAAAATTACTCCCAATGTGGCATTTACCAAAGATATTCAAATTTAATAAATATCCTTTGGGAACTACTTGCCACAAGTCTTTCATATATGAAGAAACATTTTATTTTCTGCATGACTTTTTAGCATGTGGCATATGAAAGGTTTTCCTGGATTTGTGATGTTGACTGTTGCAAAATCTTATAAGATTTATTAATGAAATGGCTCTTTTATGATAATAACAGTGTTTGTTCAATGTTCTCTTGTTCACGATAGTAGCAATAGCCAGTAATCTTGCATGTTTGCAGTGTGTCAGGAGTTATTTTAAATGCTTTTAAATGAAACTATATACTTAATCCTCACAATAACCTTCAGTAGTGGATATTATTATTTCTTCTTTTTAGAAGAAAAAAAAGAAAACAGAGAGGTTAAATAAATTGCTCACATTCACATGACCAGTAACAGAGCTGGGATTCAAAACCAAGGAGCCTAACTCCAAAGTCCACGTGCATAATCCCAGCACTACATTGACACCTATCAGGAGAGCCCCTGCTGGGACTCTCCTGATCCTCCCTCCATCCTCACTCATTTGTGGCTGTAGGTTCCTAGTGGCTGCCAGGGTATCTCAGTGAAAAGGAAACCCAGTCTTGTTCCAGAAACTTAAGACATTTGACAGTCTTTCTGAGTTTTTTATGCCAGAAATATGTCAGTAGTCAATACAAACTCTTGAGCTAGGGTCAACATAATAAAGTTTCCAAAGGTTAGACTAATATTATTTCTAAAAGTAGTTTTCTAGACATTCTGATATTTTATGAACATAGTGCCAGTAAAAGTTTTCCATTTTACATAATATGAAATAAGAAAAATATAATGTCATCACCTCTTTTTTGATATTTACAGTAACTTTAATCTAGCATTGCCCAAAGATATAATTAGAATTTGAAGATATTATATCTCCTTCATGAAACACCTATCAGCATCTTAAAGACCAGAGTTACAACCTCCTTAGTTAGGTAAATAGTGATTTATGACCAGTGAGGTGCTGGTATTTAAAACTGGGTCTCCAGGGCAAAAATGAAAGGAAGTTTGATTTGCAGAAGTGAAAAGATAGGCACAATAGGTTCTGAAAAGCTGACAAAGTCTGACTTTAGTACATCATTTGTTTCTTAATCTTGTCAAAATCGAGCATTACCTCTTACATTATCATAAAAATTGGCATCTCTTTACTTGGAGGCCATTATTTAAAAGGTCAAGAGGGATTATTTAAGGGTTATATTCAAGTGTCTTTTCTTATTACTTTATGTGGACAGTTTACATAAGTGCTTGAAAAGTCACATTTGGACTAAGTCACTATCAATATGGTTGTAATACTGTAGACTTTCTTCCAGAATTCCAACATTAGATGCATATCAAGATAGCCTTTATCCTAATAATTCTATCTCTAGATACTTAAATGTACTCCCATCACAAAAAGGCATATGCAAGAGTCTATAAAAAGGACAGTAAGTACACACCTAAGTGGGAACAAAATCCCCAAAGGGAACACCATAAGGAAAGAAAAGAGGAAAGCCATTTAGACCAGGTGTATTTCAAAGGTTCACTATCTACAGATTTTTACTCCCTAGATTTCTGTGCCCTAATGAAGTTCCCTCTAATTCTTTAAAAATACCACCTTATCGCAAAATGGCACATTGATATGTATAAGAAGTTCAAAAATACGCTCATGAAAACATCTAAGACAACAATACCACCCACAATTATACTACTATTAATAGCATTGAACCCATCCTCATTGCACTGAAGCTGTCAGGGAAGAAAAAGAAAATTGCCTACCTTCTTTTTATATTGTTCTTAGACTTGTGAATTAAATTGACAAAAGAGAGATTATCAACAGAAAAGATGCATTTTTATTCCTGTATATACATAGTTCATAGAAAAATATGACCCAAGGAGACATTTAGAACTGGGGACTTATATCTTGACAGGGGAAGGGGAGGGGAATAAAGAGCACTTATGGGAACACAAATGACATTTAGAAAAGATAAATGGACCCTTACAGAAATAGATGGCAGATATATAGTTTTGTGACAGTATCTGTTTAGATGATTTCTTAGGGTGCTAACTTCTCTCTGGTGATAGGCAAGAGTCCTCCCTGGTTGCAGAACTCCTGAGGGAGGGGATTTATGACAGTTGAATTCTTCCAGGAGGCTTTGACTTTAAACAGATAAGTAGAGTTTAGAAGTTTAAAAAAAGAAACATCATAGTGTATATTCTCAAATGGACAAGATATATAAAGTGTAGAGAGCAGTGCTAGGGCTAAGTCACTTCAGTCGTGTCTGACTCTTTGCGACCCTATGGACCATAGACTGCCAGGCTCCTCTGCCTGAGGAATTCTCCAGGCAAGAATATTGGAGTGGTTAGCATCTTCTCCTCCATAGGATCTTCCCAACCCAGGAACTGAACCTGTGTCTCTGGCATCTCCTGATTGGCAGGCGGGTTATTTACCACTAGCGCCACCTAGCAGAACAGTTCAAAATGTGGGAAGATATAATTGAGATTAGGAAATTGATCTGAGCAAATTATACTCAGGTTTTTCTGAAGCATAGCTGCATGCAAGGAAACATTTCTGTGGGTATCTGGGAAACAAATCTCCAGCAAGCAGAGGTCATTTCTCAGTGGATTTATGACTCGTTTCTCACTGGGTTTATTATATGGGCTGATTTTTAGCCTGCTAGACCACTTCTCTTTGAAAACAGATTTGGCTTCCTTAAGAACCAGGCAAATTTAGGCAACTAACAGCTACAAAGATGTGACAAAGATGGCCACAATAAAAGACAGAAATGGTATGGACCTAACAGAAGCAGGAGAAATTAAGAAGAGGTGGCAGGAATACACAGAAGAACTATACAAAAAAGATCTGCATGACGCAGATAATCACAATGGTGTGATCACTCACCTAGAGCCAAACACCCTAGAATGTGAAGTCAAGTGGGCTGTAGGAAGCATCACTACGAACAAATCTAGTGGAGGTGATGGAATTCCAGTTAAGCTATTTCAAATCCTAAAAGATGATGCTGTGAAAGTGCTGCACTCAACATGCCAGTAAATCTGGAAAACTCAGCAGTGGCCAAAGGACTAGAAAAGGTCACTGCAATCCCAAAGAAAGGCAATGCCAAAGAATGCTCAAACTACTGCACAATTGCACTCATCTCACACGCTAACAAAGTAATGCTCAAAATTCTCCAAGCCAGGCTTCAATGGTACCTGAACTCTGAACTTCCAGATGTTCAAGCTGGATTTAGAAAAGGCAGAGGAACCAGATGCCAAATTGCCAACATCCATTGGGTCATTGAAAAAGCAAGAGAGTTCCAGAAAAACATCTATTTCTGCTTTATTGACTATGCCAAAGCCTTTGACTGTGTGGATCACAACAAACTGCAGAAAATTCTGAAAGAGATGGGAATACCAGACCACCTGACCTGCCTCTTGAGAAATCTGTATGCAGGTCAGGAAGCAATAGTTAGAGCTGGACATGGAACAACAGACTGGTTGCAAATTGGGAAAGGAGTACGTCAATGCTATATTTTGTTACCCTGTTTATTTGACTTATATGCAGATTACATCATGTGAAATGCCAGGCTGGATGAAGCTCAAGCTGGAATCAAGATTGCAGGGAGAAATATCAATAACTTCAGATATGCAGATAACACCACACTTATGGCAGAAAGCAAAGAAGAACTAAAGAGCCTCTTGATGAAAGTGAAAGAGGAGAGTGGAAAAGTGGCTTAGAACTCAATATTCAGAAAACTAAGGTCATGGCATCTGGTCCCATCACTTCATGGCAAATAGATGGGGAAACAGTGGAAACAGTGTCAGACTTTATTTTTCTGGGCTCCAAAATCACTGCAGATGGTGACTTCAGCCATGAAATTAAAAGACGCTTACTCCTTGAAAGAAAAGTTATGACCAACCTAGACAGCATATTCAAAAGCAGAGACACTACTTTGCCAACAAAGGTCCGTCTAGTCAAGGCTATGGTTTTTCCAGTAGTCATGTATGGATGTGAGAGTTGGACTGTGAAGAAAGCTGAGCACCGAAGAATTGATGCTTTTGAACTGTGGTGTTGGAGAAGACTCTTGTGAGTCCCTTGGACTGCAAGGAGATCCAACTAGTCCACTCTGAAGGAGATCAGCCCTGGGATTTCTTTGGAAGGAATGATGCTAAAGCTGAAACTGCAGTACTTTGGCCACCTCAGGCAAAGAGTTGACTCATTGGAAAAGATTCTGATGCTGGGAGGGGTTGGGGATAGGAGGAGAAGGGGACAACAGAGGATTAGATAGCTGCATGGCATCACCAACTCGATGGACATGAGTTTGAGTGAACTCTGGGAGTTGGTGATGGACAGGGAGGCCTGGCGTGCTGCAATTCATAGGGTCGCCAAGAGTGGGACATGACTGAGCGACTGAACTGAACTGAATTGAACTGAACTGAAAATCACTACAGACGGTGACTGCAGCATTGAAATTAAAAGATGCTTGCTCCTTGGAAGAAAAGGTATGACCAACCTAGAGAGCATATTAAAAAGCAGAGACATTACTTTGCCAACAAAGGTCCATCTAGTCAAAGCTTTGGTTTTTTCAGTAGTCATGTTTGGATGTGATAGTTGGACTATAAAGAAAACTGACCACCAAAGAATTGATGCTTTTGAACTGTGATGTTGGAGAATACTCTTGAGAATCACTTAGACAGCAAGGAGATACAACCAGTCCATCCTAAAGGAAATCAGTACTGAATATTCATTGGAAGGACTGAGGCTGAAGCTGAAAGTCCAGTACTTTGGCCACCTGATGTGAAAAACTGACTCAATTTGAAAACACCCTGATGCTGGGAAAGATTGAAGGTGGGAGAAGAAGGGGACAACAGAGGATGTGATCTCTAGATGGTATCACTGATTCAGTGGACATGAATTTGAGTATGCTCTGGGAGTTGATGATGGGCAGGGAAGCCTGGCGTGCTGCAGTGCCTGGGATCGCAAAGAGTCGCACACATTTGAGTGACTGAACTGAACTGAGCTGAACAGCTACAAATACAAATCAAAAACATACATATCAAATTAATAGATATGTAGTTTAAAAAATTCCCATTATTGAAATTTGTCTTTTTTTAATTTTATTTTTTAATTGGAGTATAACTGCTTTACAATGTTGTGTTAGTTTCTGCTGTATAACTATGTGAATCAGCTATAATTATACATATATTCCCTCCTTCTAGAGCCTGCCACACACTCCTTCCCCTACTCAACCCCTCTAGGTCATCGCAGAGCACTGAGCTGAGCTCCCTGTGCTAGACAGGAGGCTCCCACTAGCTGTAAGTTTTACACAGTGTAGTATATATATGTCAGTGCTACTCTCTCAATTCATCCCACCCGTTATTTCCTTCCTGTGCCCACAAATCTATTCTCTACATCTGTGTCTTTATTCCTGCCGTGCACATAGGTTCATCAGTAGGATTTTTCTCAATTCCATATATACACATTAATATGCAATATTTGGTTTTTATCCTTCTGGCTTACTTTTCTATATGACTGTCTTAAGTTCAACTATATAATTACAAATGACCCATTTTTTTTTCCTTTTAGGAATATTCCAAAAATATGAGTAATATTCCAAAAATATGGAACACTTCATGAATTTTCCTTTACCCTTGCACAGGGACATGCTCGTCTTCTCTGTATCCTTCCAGTTTTAGTATGTCTGCTGCCGGAGCAAGCACAAAATTGATCTCTTACATCAAAGTCAGAAAACCATGAAAACAATTATAGTAAATGACATAATTCTAAAACTATTAAGGACAGAAGTACATAGATTCAAGGTAACACTCAAAACACTTAAATATTTTACAGCTTAGGCATTATCCAGATTGAAGAGTGCTGGCTGTAAACCATTGTGATGGCCCTGATATTGTGTACCAACTAAAATACCACCATTATAGATCTATTTCCTTGTTTTCCTGTCACTTTACTTAAAATAATCTAATACAACTTGAATATTCAGAAATTATGTGTTGCTAAATTCCAATTTTAGTTTTTAAAATTAATATTACATTTTATGCATTTTCATGTATATTGTATGATTAATTATGTTACTATTAAGAAAACAAATACTACTTGGTTGCATGAACTCACCATGCAAATGTGTAGACTAAAAATTTTTTTTTATCTACATATTGTTTCCCTTAGAAATAGTATTTAGGGAAAAAAACACAATTATTTAACATATCATGTTGCATTTTAAAGAAATATAAAAGTGTGACTAAGATTTACATTATTGATAATGAATTATACTACTTAGATCATTTTTAGCTTTAACAACCTTTGAAATCCTATTAAATTCTTTAATAAATTTGGAGCAATGACATTTGGCTTGTTAACAAACTAGTCACAAATGTCAGTGACTATAAATAAAATAAAAGTGTAACATATGCAGTAAATACTTTTGAAGTTACTATGAGAACATGAAGTAGAAATTATGAGCTAGCAGCCAATAGGAGAAAACACAAGCTTTTTTCTACATGCAGTCATGATTTGTAAACAACAATTAATAACTATAGAAAATGAGAGCAAAACACAGAGCTCAACCAGGTGTTATTTTATGCAAGTGATTTACTCTGCTATTTGATCAATGATACAAACAAAATCACCCATATCCTCAGGAAGCCATGAATGTTTCAAGGCAGCTGTGATAGCACCTGGATACTTGTCCTACGCAAAGACTATCTCCATCAAGGAAGAATCAAGATTTATTCCTCTTGGCTTGAACCAGAAACAAGGCCAATAAATCTGTTGTTGCATTGCATTATTTCTTTAATGAGAGAACAAAGGCAGTTTTACAGTCCTGTTTATGGTGAATTGTCAGGAATACACTTGCATCTTCTTGAATCTGTGTGACAGGATCATCCAACATCCCCCCAAGTGGGCAGCAGCATGAGTGCTTTCTTCTGCCTTTCTATACTCTCTATAAAAGCACGCACACACACACACACACACATACATGATCACACTCATGCACACTCATATGTATACACACACACATTCACATACTCTCACGCACTCATACACACATGTGCGCGCACACAACTCATACAGATTTACATGTACACACACACATGCACACTGTTCAGTTCAGTTCAGTCGCTCAGTCGTGTCCGACTCTTTGCAACCCCATGAATTGCAGCACGCCAGGCCTCCCTGTCCATCACCAACTCCCGGAGTTCACTCAAACTCACGTCTATCGAGTCGGTGATGCCATCCAGTCATCTCATCCTCTGTGGTCCCCTTCTCCTCCTGCCCCCAATCCCTCCCAGCATCAGAGTCTTTTCCAATGAGTCAACTCTTCACATGTGGTGGCCAAAGCACTGGAGTTTCAGCTTTAGCATCATTCCTTCCAAAGAAATCCCAGGGCTGATCTCCTTCAGAGTGGACTGGTTGGATCTCCTTGCAGTCCAAGGGACTTTCAAGAGTCTTCTCCAACACCACAGTTCAAAAGCATCAATTCTTCAGCGCTCAGCTTTCTTCACAGTCCAACTCTCACATCCATACATGACCACAGGAAATACTATAGCCTTGACTAGACGGATGTATGTTGGCAAAGTAGTGTCTCTGCTTTTGAATATGCTATCTAGGTTGGTCATAATTTTTCTTCCAAGGAGTAAGCATCTTTTAATTTCATGGCTGAGTCACCATCTGCAGTGATTTTGGAGCCCCAATAAATAAAGTCTGACACTGTTTCCACTTGTTCCCCATCCATTTCCCATGAAAGGATGGGACCAGATGCCATGATCTTCGTTTTCTGAATGTTGAGCTTTAAGCCAACTTTGGTAAGGAAGAAATTTTCTTCTCCCTTCTAGGTTCTTCTGGCTGATCTAAAAATAAAATTGACCTGAGACAGACTGACAAGAAAAACCAAATAAAAGTTTGATAAAATGTCTTAATGAGAGAGGGGTTTCTCTGGTGGTTCAGTAATAAAGAATCTGCCTGTAATGCAGGAGACCCAGGTTCAATCCCTGGGTCAGGAAGATCCCATGGACTAGGAAATACTCCAGTATTCTTGCCTGGAGAATCCCATGGACAGAGGAAAAACCCAGGAAATCTGAGTAAGTCCTCCCAAAAATGATTGAAACCTTCACCTTAAACACCATTGTCAGCTAAATATTCATACAAAAGAGTATGCTGGAGTAGTGATTTGGGATTCCAAAAGGAAAAAAGGCAATTCTCAGGAAAGCATTTATTTGTTGTGCCATACAGAGACAGTGGGGCACAAAGAGGTTCTTGACAAGCCTGATAAGTTTGTCCCACCACGTCTAGTCCACCTTCTTTTCAGGTATCTCTGGTGATATCTGTATTCAAGGAACAGAACCTTTACATAAATTCTTTAGACAGCTAAGAGGGACATGAAAAGAAAGGCTTCCTGAGTCTTCTGTTTCTTAAAAATAATCAGCCTCTTCCACTAAGCATGAAGTCCTCCAGATCTATGCATGTTGCTGGCTCAGTAATGATTCACTGTTCATATATGGATAAAGAAGATGTGAGATTATATATATGTCTCACATCTTCTTTATCCATTCGTCTGGTGATGGACATTGGGTGATTTCCATAATTTGGGTTGTTTTCTTTATTGTAAATAATGCTGCTATAAAGGTTGTGTTTGTGTATTTTCAACTTAGTGTTTTCCTGTTTTTTTTTGTTTTTTTGTTTTTTTTTTCATATATATACCCATGAGTGGAATTGCTGGATCATATGGTAGGCTTCCCAGGTGGTACTAGTGGTAAAGAACCTGCCTGCTAGTGCAGGAGATATAAGAGACATGGGTTCGATCCCTGGGTCAGGAAGATCCCCTGGAGGAGGGCATGGCAACCCATTCCTTGCCTGGAGAATCCCATGGAAGGAGGAGCCTGTTGGACTACAGTGCATAGGATCGTAGAGTTGGGCACAATAGATGCAACTTAGCATACACACATGTACTCATGACAGTTTTGTCTTCAATTTTTTGAGAAACCTCCACACTGTTTTTCATAGTGGCCACACTAATTTACATTCCCCCAACAGTGTAGAGGAATTTGCTTTTCTACACATCCTCGCCATTATTTATTTGTATTTTCTTGGATGTTAGTCATTCTGACATGTATGAGGTGGTGTCTCACTGTGGTTTTGATTTACATTTCTCTAATAATTAGTGATGTTGAGCATCTTTTCATGTGCCTTTTACCTATCTATACATCTTCTTTCTAGAGAAAGGAATGGCTGGCTACCCACTCCAGTTCTTGCCTGGAGAATTCCATGGACAAAGGAGCCTGACAGACTATAATCTGTGGGGTCATAGAGAGTCAGATATGTCTTCTCTGGAAAAACATCTATCAGGTTTTCTGTGTTCGGTCATTCAGTCTTGTCTAACTGCAACCCCATGGACTATATAGCCCACCAGGCTCCTCTCTCCATGGGATTTTCCCTGGCAAGAATACTGGAGTGTGTTGCCATTTCCTCCTCCAGGGATCAAAACTGCATCTCCTGCGTTGCAGGCAGCTTCTTTAATGATGAGCCATTGGGGAAACCTATTCAGGTCTATGTGTGTGTGTTAAGTAGCTTCAGTTGTGTCCAACTCTTTGCAACTGTATGGACTGTAGGCTCCTCTGTCCATGGGATCCTCCAGGCAAGAATACTGAGTGGGTTGCCATGCCCTCATCCAAGGGATCTTCCTGACCCAGGGATGGCATTTCTTATATCTCCTGCTTTGGCAGGTGGGTTCTTTGCCTCTAGCCCCACCTGGGAAGCCCTCTTCAGGTCTACTACCTATTCTTTAATCAGATATTTTTTTATATATATATTGAAATATAGGAGCTGTTTATGTGTCTTGGATATTAAGTCCTTATCAGTGGTATTATTTGCAAATATTTTCTCCCACTCAGTGGGTTGTCTTTTCCTTTTGTCAATGATTTCCTTTGCTTTTGAAAGCTGTTAAGTTCAATTAGATCCCATTTGTTTATTTTTCCTTTTATTTCTTTTGCCTTAGAAGACAGACCAAAACAATATTGCTGCAATCTATGTCAAAAAGTGTTCTTCTTATGTTCTTTTCTGGGATTGTTATTGTTTTGGGTCTTACATTTAGGTCTTTAATCCATTATAAGTTTATTTCTGTATATAGTGTGAGGAAATAGTCTAATCTCATTCTTTTACTTGTAGCTGTCCAACTTTCCCAGCACCACTTACTGAAGAGACTCTCTTTATTTCGTTGTATATTCTTGCCTCCTTTGTCATAGATTAATTGACCACAGGCACATGGATTTATTTCTGAGCTCTCTAGTGAGATAATCAGACAGAGTAAAATAAATATTCTTTGTTATCACTTACATGTGGAATCTTAAAAAAAAAGAAAAAAGATAATACAAATGAATGAATGTGTATAACTGTAGATCAAATAAAAAAAGAAAGCACAGCCTAAAAGCTAAGCATTATGTTTTGTCTGGCAGACACTCTTAGGACTTTGAGCCCAGGAAAAAGCATCTCAAATAACACTGAGACTGCTCAGAAGAGGATTGGGGAAAGCCAGGATATATGGGAGTTTTTGCAACTAAATCAGGTAGTCAGACCATTAAAAGACTACTGTTAATGAAAGAAAACCAGGTTTCTAAAGGAATTTAGCAGTTTTCTATGTATGGACAGATGCAAGAGTCTGGACTCACTAAAACCATTCCTTTGATATGCACCTCAGCTATCTGGGGCCAGTATCCTGAGTTTTCTCAGGTGCATATTTGGGATGGCTGCAGCAGCTGACTGCTAGATGGGCTTGGCAGTGGGCAGCCCGCAGCCCATTTGTCTCCATCCTGAGTTCCCTCAGGGCTCAGGGCTCACATTCTGGGCAGCTTTAATGTAATGACTTGATGGCTGCAGCATCCTTTGTTTACTGATATGGCAGAAAACATTTTGGTCATGATAAAAAAATAGAAACTGACTTACAGAAAACAAACTAGTGGTTACCAGTGGGGAGAGGGAAGTGGGATGAAGGACAACATAAGCATATGGGATTAAGAGATTAAAACTACCATGTATACAATAGGCAGCAAGGGTATATTGTATAGTGGAGGAAAATATAGCCATTATTTCATAATAACATTAAATGAAGTACAATCTATAAAAATATTGAAACTTATATATTAGTCTTTTTAGGTCTTCTGCCCATTCTTTAATCAGGTTCCTTGGTTTTAAATCAACTATACTTCTATTAAAAAATTAATAACCAACCTAAATTAATTCTTAAGCCAAAGAAATACATTTAGGTTTTCAAATTTTGCTTCTGTACAGCAAATATATGCTTATACAAAATTATGAATATAACTTTCACTCCCCAAAAATAATAGAGAATAAAAAATCAAAAACAGCTTTTTTAACATTGCACAGCTAGATTATATAGACTTATAGAATTTAACATTATAACCTATAAAAATCTATGGGATCCAGCAGACTTTTACTGGTCAAAAGATGTTAAACTGTGGTGAGGAAAATTGAGAGCTCAGTTCAGAAGTTAGAACAGGTATTGGAATGATGAAAATGGGGTTAGAATTAGTGAAAAGGCAATTGATACTGCGAGTACTCAAAATCAGTAGTCAAATAACTCAGAATATTTGGGCCTTTGTTTTATTCCTCAATCCATATACATTTTTCAGTTGAGATGGTGAAATAATGGGCTTCCCAGGTGATTCAGTGGGTAAAGAATCCGCCTGAAATGCAGGAGACACAGAAGACATGGATTTGATCCCTGAGTTGGGAAGATTCCCTGGCAGAGATGGCATGGTAGCCTAGAGGAAATGGCAACCCACTCCAGTATTCTTGCCTGGAGAATCCCATGATCAGAGGAGACTGGCAGGCTCTAGTCCATGGGGTTGCAAGGAGTTGGAAATGACTGAATGACTGAGCACATTAGTATTCTTATATGTTATTATTATTTTCTTGCATTAATTCTACTCTTATAGAATGATGGTTATATACATGGTGTATGTAAATTAATTAGATAGTGTTTGCATGGAACCATAATGGATCTATAAAACAAAACCTCAGAGGCCAGGGCAATTGTCCGATAAGCCTTGAAATGAGATTTAAACAAGTTCCGGATAAAGGACATATTTACATGCAAAGTTTCTAATGTCTTTGTGTGGCACTGTACCAGGTCCTGCGGGAGCTTTAAATCTTGAATGTGGCACAGTGACATGGTCCCTAAGGTACAGTCTTAGTCTGGAGTCTACTTCCTATCTCTTATGTACCTGTTGTTTCCAGTTGTTTCCAGTCTGATCCGCATTTCCCAACTTGAAAATGAAAATAGTTGTACTTACAAAGTTTCAATGTATTTTAAAGGTGATTTAATGTATGTGAAAAGCATGGGAAGTTGAAAAGTGAACTACAATATATTATTGTTTATTCTATAAAGAGGGCTTGCAAGAGCTTAGGATAGAGGCAGACAATTGCTAGTGTCATGTGGAATAGACAATAAATGTTTTAGGAATTCAGACATCAAAATCAATTTTGTTTGCAGTAATCAAAGAAGTCTTAAACAAGTCTTGGTTCTGTCTTAAGGGAAAAAAAGGTAATCACTGTTATTTTATCTTATGAATAGAAGTCCTTATATGTGAATCTCTCTTCTAAAATTCCCAAGTATATCCATGGGTTGTTTCACAGCCAAAATGTGACTGAAATTTTCTGGTTTGTTTATGCACCTTAGGGGTCCAACAGCATAGAAAAGGATCTTTTCTTTTTCCTTCTTGAAATATCTAATAAGCAAATCCATAATACTTTTGAGACTAATTTTCACAAAACTTCTTCGTTTAAAATACTTTTGAAGCCAGTGGCTTTTAGCTAGCTTTGTCTGCAATTTTGTATCATCACATAAACTCAAGGATGACAGAAATATATAGCAAGACTAAAATTTAATAACTCTTCCATAAGCTACATGTGTTACTTCATAGTCATACCTTATAAATATATTCATATTTAGCTTCAACTTTTTGAATTTATTAAAATTTTGAATTATATTTTTGAAAAAGTCTTCAGAATATCACATAAGCTAAGACTGAGATTATTTAGGCTCTCTGAGATAATATTCCTTTTAAATCAGATTTTTAAATTATGGGTAATATAATAACTTGTCAATGTAATTTCAAAATCAGAAACTATTGGACAATTATTAGGTTTATTTCTATTTTGCTCTTGTTAACTTTTAGTTTTCTAAGTGAGTATGGTAAACAACTATTAGTAATTTAACACTGTTATAGTTGATATATAATGTATGTTTGTGGGTATGTATGGAGAAGGCAATGGCACCCCACTCCAGTACTCTTGCCTGGAAAATCCCATGGAAGGAGGAGCCTGGTAGGCTGCAGTCCATGGGGTTGCTAAGAGTTGGACATGACTGAGCGACTTCACTTTCACTTTTCACTTTCATGCATTGGAGAAGGAAATGGCAACCCACTCCAGTGTTCTCGCCTGGAGAATCCCAGGGACAGGGGAGCATGGTGGGCTGCCGTCTATGGGGTCGCGCAGAGTCAGACACGACTGAAGCAACTTAGCAGCAGCAGCAGTGGGTATGTATGTGTTTTTAGAGAACCCACAGTTTAGTTTTATCCAGGTCAAAGAACAGAGAAAGAAAACAACAGGTGCAATGAGGACAGTATCCTCCAAGTACAGTTGATTCACTGCTACATTTGTCTATTTGTCTAATAGTAACAATTATAAACAGAGTAGCACAAGTAGTATTTGGAAAAGCCCTTTCAGTATTAGTGTCAGGCATAACATTTCACTTGTCTTCTCACCACTGGTTCTCTTTGCCTTCCTGGGCTGCTGCTTCTTCAGTAAAGTCATTTTTGCTATTGAATGTCTTGAGAATCTCCTCGTGAGTTTTCCTCTTGATCATGCTGGCCACACTCTTACATGTATAATATCAAGCAAATCTATGATGTTTAAATAGTCTACAGTCATAGTAAGTTTAAAAAAATTTTCCTTGGGAAACTTTCAGGTATTATGTGTCCCAGACAAGGATAACATCCCTTTGATTTTCTTTGTTCTCATCATCCTCAGGAGGAGGGTCATCCCTGTGGGTGTTTATACCACTGAATGACATTTTTAAATTTTTTGAAAAGAATATTGCTGAATTATGATTTGGAGAGGAACTGGCTGTCATCTCATTCATGATCAATTCCAAATCTTCCAAAATAGTCTTGATAGCTACATGACTTATCAATAGTTACACAATAGTTTCCTGGGTTGTAGAGATCCCCTGGAGGAGGAAATGGTAATCTATGCCAGTATTCTTGTCTGGGAAATTCTATGGACAGAGGAGCCTGGCAGATGACAGTCCATGGGGTCAGGAAGAGTCAGAAATAACTTAGCGACTAAACAGCAACAGCAACATATAATAGTTACACAGTTTAGTTACATAGTTTGTGGGCATTTACTATTTTAGAAATATTTTGAATCACACCATGTATATTGTTTTGCATAGTGCTTTTGTGACTTTTTGACTTCCCTGGTGGCTCAGATGGTAAAGCGTCTGCCTACAATGCGGGAGACCTGGGTTCAATCCCTGGGTTGGGAAGATCTCCTGGAGAAGGAAATGGCAACCCACTCCAGTATTCTTGCCTGGAAAATCTCATGGATGGCGGAATCTGGTAGGCTACAATCCATGGGGTCACAAAGAGTTGGACATGACTGAGCAACTTTACTTTCACTTTTCACTTTTGTGACTTTAAATATTACACTTATTTCCCGATGCCTGTATGTCTACATCATTTTTAAACAGCTTGATTGAAATCTATTGTATGGATGTCTTTTAAGACTCTGAACTTTTTTTCAGTTCAGTTCAGTTCAGTCTCTCAGTTGTGCCTGCCTCTTCATGACCCAATGAACCGCAGCACGCCAGGCCTCCCATCCATCACCACCTCCCACAGTCCACCCAAACCCATGTCCATTGAGTCTGTGATGCCATCCAACCATCTCATCCTCTGTCATCCCCTTCTCCTCCTGCCCTCAATCTTTCCCAGCATCAAGGTCTTATCCAATGAGTAAGCTCTTTGCATCAGGGGGCCAAAGTATTGGAGTTTCAGCTTCAACATCAGCCCTTCAAATGAATACTCAGGACTGATCTCCTTTAGGATGGACTGGTTGGATCTCCTTGCAGTCCAAGGGACTCTCAAGAGTCTTCTTCAACACCACAGTTCAAAAGCATCAATTCTTCTGCACTCAGCCCTCTTTACAGTCCATTTCTCACATCCATACATGACCACTGGGAAAACCATAGCCTTGACTAGATAGACCTTTGTTGGCAAAGTAATGTCTCTGCTTTTTAATATACTGTCTAGGTTGGTCATACCTTTACTTCCAAGGAGTAAGCACCTTTTAATTCCATCTGCAGTGATTTTGGAGCCCAGAAAAACAAAAAGTCAGCCACTGTTTCCACTGTTTCCCCATCTATTTGCCATGAAGTGATGGGACTGGATGCCATGATCTTAGTTTTCTGAATGTTGAGCTTTAAGCCAACATTTTCACTTTTCTCTTTCACTTTCATCAAGAAGGTCTTTAGTTCTTCTCCACTTTCTGGCATAAGGGTGGTGTCATCTGCATATCTGAGGTTATTGATATTTCTCCCGGCGATCTTGATTCCAGCTTGTATTTCCACCAGCCCAGCATTTTTCATGATGCACTCTGCATATAAGTTGAATAAGCAGGGTGACAATATACAGCCTTGATGTTCTCCTTTTCCTATTTGGAACTAGTATGTTGTTCCATGTCCAGTTCTAACTGTTGCTTCCTGACCTGTATACAGGTTTCTCAAGAAGCAGGTCAGGTGGTCTGGTATACCCATCTCTTTCAGAATTTCCCACAGTTTATTGTGGTCCACACAGTCAAAGGCTTTGGCATAGTCAGTAAACCAGACATAGATGTTTTCCTGGAATTCTCTTGCTTTTTCCTTGATCCAGCAGATGTTGGCAATTTGATCTCTGGTTCCTCTGCCTTTTCTAAAACCAGCTTGAACATCTGGAAGTTCACGGTTCACGTAATGTTGAAGCCTGGCTTGGAAAATTTTGAGCATTACTTTATTAGCGTGTGAGATGAGTGCAATTGTGCGGTAGGTTGAGCTTTCTTTGGCATTGCCTCTCTTTGGAATTGGAATGAAAACTGACCTTTTCCAGTCCTGTCGCCACTGCTGAGTTTTCCAAATGTGCTGGCATATTGAGTGCAGCACTTTCACAGCATCATCTTCCAGGATTTGAATTAGCTCCACTGGAATTCCATCACCTCCACTAGCTTTGTTCGTAGTGATGCTTCCCAAGGCCCACTTGACTTCACATTCCAGGATGTCTGGCTCTAGGTCAGTGACAACACCATCATGATTATCTTGGTCATGAAGATCTTTTTTGTACAGTTCTTCTGTGTAGTCTTCCCACTTCTTAATATCTTCTGCTTCTCTTAGGTCCATACCATTTCTGTCCTTTACTGAGCCCATCTTTGCATGAAATGTGCCCTTGGTATCTCTAATTTTCTTGAAGAGATCTCTAGTCTTTCCCATTCTATTATTTTTCTGTATTTCTTTGCATTGATCACTGAAGAAGGCCTTCTTATCTCTCCTTGCTGTTCTTTGGAACTCTGCATTCAAATGCATATATCTTTCCTTTTCTTCTTTGCTTTTTGCCTCCCTTCTTTTCACAGCTATTTGTAAGGTCTTCTCAGACAGGCATTGTAGTAATAGAATGTGAAAGTAAAACTTTATTCATTATATTATTTTAAAATTATATTTTTGCAAGCTTTTTCACTTAGCTGCTTTCCACAATATATGTTAAAATGATTTTAGTCATTTAATATAGATGATTTTCCTGGTCATTTTAATAGAATTTTTCTTGTTTATGATAATATTTAAGTTGGTTGGCTTTTTCCTATCCTGGAACATGATGCAGAATTTTTGATATATTGACTGAGGCCCAGAAGTTACCAATCATATTCAAATATAACTAGGATATTATATTTTAAATCTATTTATTTTACAGTTTAATTTTTTACAGTTTAAATGATAACTACTTTTGCCTAGAAACATTACTGAAAACCAATTCTTAATTTTAATATAGTGAAATATTATGAATTGGGAAAATATGTGAAGTTAAGATGAGAAGGGCTTCCCTTATAGTTAAGTCAGTAAAGAGTCTGCCTGCAATGCAGGAGACCCAAGTTTGACCCCTGGGTTGGGAAGATCCTCTGGAGAAGGAAATGACAAGCCACTCCAGTATTCTTTCCTAGAGAATTCCATGGACAGTTTCCTGGAGGGATACAGCCCATGGGTTCACAGGAGTTAGACACTTCTTAGCAACTAAACCACCAAGATGAGATGTGACAAATTATTGATTTTTCTCTAGGGCCAGGTGAACTTTCTGAGATTTGGGTGGCTAGTATATGTTAACTTCCTAAAAAAATAATGGTACAACATATATATTTTTACTGATAGTTGACAAGTAATGATAAGGTCAACAGAATCTCAGACTGGTCTAATTTGAGGATATTTTTTACTTTATATTTCAAAGAAACTGCATTATAGAGCATCTGTTATATAAACAGTTTCCCACATGCTTCTGAAATGATATAGTAGTTAGTAGAGGTATATGGTGTTAATTACTGAAAACAGCAGCCTCACAATATACTGAACAGTGAGCAGAGTAAATTAGCCAGTCATAAAGCTAATAAAATAGAAATTAAAAAGGCCAGGTTATGCTGAAAATAAATTTAAAGATGATGATTTTATTCTGTATATTTAAGAGCTGATAGTGCCGTGTCATTTTGACCCATCATTAATAGTGATGTTTCATTGTGTGCTCCACAGGTAGTGAAAGTTTTTTGGGCCAATATATCCACATATTTTCCACTAACATATTGTTAAGCCACCTACCAGCTTCATATTGGCATGGCAGGAAGAATTTGAAAGACTGTGCAAGCTTTGTGTTGAACGATGTTAATTTTTCCCTTGGGAAAAACTCTTGAAATTCAAGGCTATATACTTTTTTAAAAATAGACAAATAAATTCTGAGGAAAAACTAGAAAAAAAAAATTTGTCCTATATCACCTGTAACTTAAGGTGGTAACAATCAGAAAGAGGAAGATCCCATCCTTTTCTAGTAAGTAACATAGAAAAAGAGAACCCTGACATTGTATATTAAATAAGGAAAATCTATAGGATCAGAGTATCCAAAATATTTTTCAAAGGATCAGATCAAATAGTTTTTGAAAGTAATATATCAGATGAGTTAGGTATTAAATAGATGACTTTTTTATTAATCTATTTTTTTATTGAAGGACAATTGCTTTACAGAATTTTCTTATTTTCTGTCAAACCTCAACATGAATCAGCCATAGGTACAGATATAACCCCTCCCTTTTGAAAGTCTCTCCCATCTCCCGCCCCATCCCACCCCTCTAGATTGATCCAGAGGCCCTATTTGAGTTTCCTGAGGCATACAGCAAATTCCCATTGACGATCTATTTTACATACAGTAATGTAAGTTTCCATGTTACTCTTTCCATGTGTCTCACCCCCTTCTCCCCTCTCCCCATGTCCATAAGTCTATTCTCTATGTCTGTTTCTCCATTGCTGCCCTGTGAAAAAATTTTTTGGTAACATTTTTCTAGATTCTGTATATATGCATTAGAATACAACATTTATCTTTCTCTTTCTGACTTACTTCACTCTGTATAATAGGTTCTAGGTTCATCTACCTCATTAGAACACATAAAAAGGTGTTCCTTTTTATGGCTGAGTAATATTCCATTATGTACATGTACCACAACTTCTTTATCCATTTATCTGTATCCATTTATCGATGGACATCTGGGTTGCTCCCGTGTTCTAGTTACTGTAAATAGTGTGTATGGTACTTGCACAAAAACATAAATATAGACCAATGGAACAAGATATAAAGTCCAGAAATAAACCCATACACCTCTGGGTACCTTATTTTTGACAAAGGAGGCAAGAATATACAATGGGGCAAAGACAGCCTCTTCAATAAATGGTGCTGGGAAAACTGGACAGCTACATGTAAAAGAATAAAATTAGAACACTTCCTAACACCATACACAAAGACAAACTCAAAATGGATTAAAGACCTAAATGTAAGACTAGAAACTATAAAACTCTTAGACGAAAACATAGGCAGAACACTTGATGACATAAATCAAAGCAAGATCCTCTATGACCCACCTCCTAGAGTAACAGAAATAAAAACAAAAGTAAACAAGTGGAACCTGAATAAGCGTAAAAGCTTTTCACAGCAAAAGAAACTGTAAGCTAAGTGAAGACAACCCTCAGAAGGGGAGAAAATAGTTGCAAATGAAACAACTGACAAAGGATTAATTTTCAAAATATAAATAGATGACTTTTTAATCACTGTTTTAGAAACATATTTTTTAAAAAACTTACCTACTTTCTCTACTGACTCAAATATATTAAGGTCTGCACAGATTAATCAGTTGAACTGTTTGTTTCCTATTGTTGTACTGCAACAAATCATCACAAACTTATTGTCTCAAAAACAACCTGTATTTATCATAATACAGTTCTATATGTCAGAAATCCAACATAAGTCTTATAGGGCTGTAGTGAAGGTTTCAGGAGGACTGGTTCTTTCTGTAGGCTCCAAGAAGGATACACTCCTTTCTTCCAACTTCTGCATTCCTTGGCTCATAGCCTTCTCTTGTGGAGGTATCTTCTCCTATCTCTTTTTCATGAGTGTACCTGTGATTATATTAGGCCTACCTGGATAATCCAGAGTAATCTCATCTAAGAATCCTTAATTTAATCAAAAACTGCAAAGTCTCTTTACCAGATATGAACATTCCCAGGTTCTGGGGATTACAATGTAGAAATATTTGGATGCCATAATTTAGCACATCACAGGTCATATGGTTGAACATACCACAGTTTTATTCTCAGGTGTAGAAAAGAGACAGAGGCTATAAAGAAAATAAAGCACAAGTTCTGCTGTATGTAAGCATCATCTGTATATTTCAAGCTCATAATCAGGTTTTGACTACACAGGGAAGTAGATAAAAATATATATCACCACTGATTATAGGAAAAATCACAAGAAAAGAAAAGCACATGTAACAGATACCATTAGATAGATTATGCTATCTAAAGCACAGTATATTTAATAGACATTTTCAAAACAAGATAAAGATCAGAAATATTTTGAAGCATGTTATCAGGTTTCAAAAATGTCAATTCACATGCTAAATATCACACTTACAAACTTTCACAAGTAAGAATAGTGTACTGGGTGTGTTCTTCTTCTCTACATACACAAAAGAAACACTATTACATACTTGTGCTCTGCAGTTATACACACTGGCTCATTAGCAAAGAAGAGAGGAAAATCATATAGTCTTAAAAGTCTGTTCTGAGTTCTACTTTCTAATCTATATTATTTATTATATTATTGTTCTGAATTCACATTTCATCCTGTTGTTGATAGATGTGCCTAGAAAGAGGCACAGGGAAGCACAGAAAGGAGGGCATAAAGCAAAGACAAAATGAAAAGCACTAAAAAAGGAAATTAAGAAAGTAAAGAAGAATGGAAAGTAGAGAAAGAATGAATAAAAAAAGAAAGAGGTTGATAGATAAGCAAAGGGAAAGAGTTCTATTTGTACTAAAAGTCAGCACTAGCATTAGGACTGAGGTTGAACTTATAGGAGGCAAACAATGACTCCAGATGTTTTATCAATTAAAGATTTTTAAAAGAGACACTGATGTATAGAACAGTCTTATGGACTCTGTGGGAGAGGGAGAGGGTGGGAAGATTTGGGAGAATGGCATTGAAACATGGAAAATATCATGTATGAAATGAGTTGCCAGTCCAGGTTCGATGCATGATACTGGATGCTCGGGGCTGGTGCACTGGGACGACCCAGAGGGATGGAATGGGGAGGGAGGAGGGAGCAGGGTTCAGGATGGGGAACACATGTATACCTGTGGCGGATTCATTTTGATATTTGGCAAAACTAATACAGTTATGTAAAGTTTAAAAATAAAATAAAATTAAAAAAAAAAAGACAATGGATAGCTTTGTGAAGTACTGTACTCTTTATATAGTACTTTGTGAGGCACTGCACTCTTTATATAGTACTTTGTGAAGTACTATGCTCTTTACATACTCTTTGTGAAATACTACACTGCTAAAGTAAGAAGCGGTTACTCAGCTATCAGAAATACATTGAAGTATTTTCTGCATTGGTGATAAAAGGTATTAAACTGCTTATAAGATCTGTTCGTATATTGGGATTACATTATATAACATTCACTATTAAGATTTTCACTGTCACAAACACATGTGCATAGGAGTGTTCCCTGCTCCACTCTGTCTTTTTCATCTAAACACACATACACACACACTCATGCTGGTATGCATATCACAATAAATAAACCTTCATTTACCCAGTATGCTCAATAGATGACTGAGAATTAGCAACATTTGTTTGATCTTTAGGAAAACACCTCATGACCCATGGTGTAAATCTTGATTACATGCTAAAAATAAGACATATTTCTGATAATCCACAATATAATTTGATTGAGGGCAGGAGGAGAAGGGAGTAAAAGAGGATGAGGTGGTTGGATGGCATCACAGACTTAACAAACATGAGTTTGTGAAAACTCAAGGAGATAAATAAGGATGTGGAAGCCTGATGTGCTGCAATCCATGGGGTCACAAAGAGTTGGACATGACTGAGTGACTAAACTACAGTGTAAAATTGAACAGTAGTAAATTTGAACAGTAAAATTGAACAGTAGTGTTTGATATTTTAAAATTTAAAGAAATAATCAACTCGAAGACAACAAGGATACTTGTAACATTGCCTCATTTCTACCACTTTTGAGCAGGTATTTACAATACCGAATAGAATTAATTTTAAGAGAAAGTATAGCAAAAATGTTAAATTTTCCACTTCTTTTTTGACATTCTGCATTAATACCAAAATTGGCCTTCTCATTATATCATTAAACAATTGCTCACTTCTCTGAGCCTCAATGTTATCATCTTATGGAGGCAATGTCTTCCCCATAGATTTATGACAATATAATAAGATAACATGCATAATATAAACATTTAATAAAAATTGATTAGCTCAATTAAGAGCAAAATACTTAACTAGAATAATTCACTGTTTCTTTAGGTATCTCCATATAAGCATAAGAAAGCAAAACTTTTCTAAGTGTGAGTAAGATCTCTTTTGTTAGAACTAACTCCCTTCATACTTTTATTTTCATTTTTTGTTACATAGCTTTTGGTAAACTACTTGAGATTCAAAAAATGTAGTAATCAAAAGGGTTTGTATGAAAAGCGTTTTCAAGAATGTGGTAATCTATTCACCAGTCATTTATGTTGAAGGTCAAAGCTAAGATTTTTGAAGACTTAAGAAAGGATGTATATCAAAAACACGATTCTGCTGAAGGCTATACTGAATAGGTAATTGTCACTCAGGAAACATTGGTTAGCATCTGATCTGACAGACTCCAGAAGATATTATTTCCTTGACTATTTCTTTCCTTCTCTAACTTTTTAGAATCAGAAGTAAAGATCAATAGTTGTCCTTTTGTGTCCTAAAATCACTTTTTCTCATGTGGAGGAATAAATGTATTTTCTGCTTTGTATTAGTTGGTACTGCAGAGTTTTCACAATATGCCAATTCAGATACTATGTAAACTTGAATTATTAAGACAAATTCATTAGATATATTCAAAGCAAATGCTTTAGGTTTCATGTATTGAAACCTTATTTTAAAATGAAATTCTGTGTAATGTTCTTCCCTGAAAACATAAAATGCAGTGTTTGAGATGTATTGACCTGTAAATTGTTTTCTACATCCTCTGCTTTCAACTCATTAAGTGTTTAAAATGTGTGATTAGTAATATCGATATGCTAAGTGGCTTCAGTCGTGTCCGACTCTGTGCGACCCCATAGACAGCAACCCACCAGGCTCCCATGTCCCTGGGATTCTCCAGGCAAGAACACTGGAGTGGGTTGCCATTTCCTTCTCCAATGCATGAAAGTGAAAAGTGAAAGTGAAGTCGCTTAGTCGTGTCCGACTCTTAGCGACCCCATGGATTGCAGCCCACCAGGCTCCTCCTTCCATGGGATTTTCCAAACAAGAGTACCAGAGTGGGTCGCCAGTGATAGCTTTTTCAAAAGCACTATGGTAATAATAGTATGACACAAAATCCAAATTATATAGAGCAATTTCTCTCTAAAATAATTTTAACAAAATCAAAATTTATGCATAAAATGTCAGAATTCTGACAAAACAATATTTTAAACCTCAAAATCCAACATTAGAGTAATGACTTGATAAAAGAGCAACACAATTGAATATTAGCCACTAAAGTAAAAATTATGGAAACTCTTTTAAAATATAGAGTAGGATTTAGAATATTGGTTTAAAATAGAATTATCTAGAATTATGTATATTTAGCAACTGTTTAAAACATAGATGTTTACATATGAAAGGAATGTGCAAAAGTGAAGAGATTTTAGATTTTATATAGATCTTACCTTGAAGTCCGTTTATAAGTGAAGAATCTATGTAGTTAGAGAATACTGCTAAGTCGCTTCAGTCGTATCCGACTCTGTGTGACCCCATAGACGGAAGCCCACCAGGCTCCCCCATCCCTGGGATTCTCCAGGCAAGAACACTGGAGTGAGTTGCCATTTCCCTCTCCAATGCATGAAAGTGAAAAGTGAAAGGGAAGTCGCTCAGTCATGTCCGACTCTTAGCGACCCCATGGACTACAGCCTACCAGGCTCCTCCATCCATGGGATTTTCCAGGCAAGAGTACTGGAGTGGGGTGCCATCGCCTTCTCCAGTTAGTGAATAGATTCTCTTAATTTTCTATTTTACAAAAGTATAGAAGAGGATTCATATAATTTAGATGATGTGTCTGTACAATTAAATAACCATTGAAGAGCTGGAAATAGGAAAGATGGTACCCATATTTTAACCAATAGTCATTCTAAAATGCTGTTGGCATAATTGAATTTCTTATAAGTTTTGTATCATTTGAACTTGAGTGCTAAGCAATTATGAAACAAAATATAATACACTGGTAATACTGCTTTGTGTTATTGTACATTAAACTGAAAATTAACCGTAACATTTGTATACATGAAAAGGACATTTTCCAAATTAGTAATGAATTGATATACTTTTATATACTTTAGTCAACTTCTAATTTGTATTATTCACATTAAAGTTTTAGTTTTTCCATAAAGCACTATTTAATTCATGATTATACTATAATTCCAAGAACATTAATGCTTTTTTCAGCAGGAATTAATACCATTAATTGACTAACGGTAGTTTATTAGTAGTGAATATGACTCAATATACATAGTGAATTGTCAGAACATTTTCTTATTTACCATTTTATATATTTCTATTTTAGCTTATGGCACACACTCTTCTATTTCTCAGCAATTTCTATAATTATCACTCATTTTAAGAAAATATCTTAGTACAGCAATAATACTGTCATTAAGCAGCTGGAATGAGTCTCAAATATAGTTTCTAAAGTACTTAATTTCTTATGAGAACCAACTTTGTCATTCTCACAAATTTAAGAAAGTAGTTTATCCTTAAGATACAAAAACAACTTTGGAAAGTAAATTACCACATTTAATACTTGAGTCTCTCTTAGAAACTAAAGAAACATTTCATCTTGATCATAGAGAATCAGTTTCTTCAAATCCTATTTTCAACTGCATTTAGTACATGTGAATGGATTTTTGAAAATGAACTGGAAAGATACATGAGTTCATAATATACTAATTCAATTTTACTAGTATAGCATTTTTACTTACCTTCATTGGTCTGGAAATTTCTGAAAATGAACTGGAAAGATACTTGAGTTCATAATCATACTTCTAATTCAGGTTTACTAGGATAGGGTTTTTACTTACCTTCATTGGTCTGACATCTGTATCTCTATTTTCCCATAGGAAAAAAAAAATCCTAGTTCTTAATAACACCAATGTAATTATTCATTTGATTTGTCTCTTAATACACACAAACACACACACGTGTGTGCGCACGTGCGCACACACACACACACATTCAGCATTACAATACCAGTAATACCACTTGCAATATCATTACTAAAAACAGTTCAATAATTTTGCAGTGTTTTTTTTTTTTTGATACTTAGAATATGTCCCATTGAGATGTAGGTTAAGTAACTGTCATTTAATGTCATTTTAAGTAGTTCCTCTCAGAAGCTATGCTTTCAACTCAATACAGAGATTTATTTCTTTTAATCTTTTGAGATTGCTCTTTCAGTGTTCATTTGTTTTTTATTATTTATATTCAGAGATGATGTTCTTCTAACCCTGTAGTGACCATCTTAGCCTCCCATCCTCTAAGAGTAACCATTGTTACTAGTTATTATTCTTAAATTTATCCTTAGACATTTTTTTCATACATTTTTCTCCACCTCACTTTTTTCATTTAAAAGTAAATCCTGAAGTAAATTCATTCTAGTATTTATAGATAGTCACAATTCCTTTTTTACAGTTTCATAATTCTCTGGCGAATGTAGCATAGATTTTTAAACCAGTCCCTTATTGATGGGCATTTAAATTATTTCCAGGCTTTACAAATAAATTTCAATGAGTAGTCTTGTAAATATGTCACTTCATATTTGTGCAGTGTATCTTTCAATAGATTCCCAAAGCCAAAGTGTAAATGAACATATAATTTGCCTTAAATTGTTAAATTTCCCTTTATAAAGATTATGCCATTTTGCATTTACACCAACAGTGTATGAAAGTCTTTTCCTCACAGTCTAGCCAACAGAGCCTGGTGTCAAGTTTTTGGATTTTTTTGCCAATTTAAGATGAGAAATGGTATCTAAGTATATTTAGTTTGTATTTTTAAGACTGAATTTTAGTTCTCTATGTAAAAATTCCTTTTGTAAGTAATTTGAATATTTAAAGATGAGAGGTATTTTGTTAGATAAAAAAACCTGCATTGTATACAAGATTACTTTAGGTTAGGACTGGATTGTTAAGATAATGTTATATAAAAAAAGAAGACAGACATGATTCAAAATAAACTTCATAAATTAAATATTTCAGCTTTAGTCAGAAGTCATAGAAACCTTGCAAAAGAAATGATCCTCTCTTTGAGAAGCCAAAATATGCTGTAGTTAAGTTTGCGATGTAACTTCTATAAAGTACTAAAATTTCATTAAGTACTAACTCTTGAAAGAAAGAAAGCTTATAAATGATCATGTAATTGCAGAGGATTTTCTATAGTAGTCTTAGTTTTGAGAAAATATAGAAGTCAAGTCTATTATACTTCATATTATAGCTCAAAACCAAAGCCAGTTTGAGGAAAAATGTTGTCCTCTAACAGAATCAGAGATGATGAGTTATAGTCCTTATTCTTAGACTATCTGAGTTTTTCCTTTGTTCCCTAATTTGTTTCTGCATGCGTGTGAGCTAAGTTGCTTCAGTTGTATATGACTCTTTGTGACCCTCTGGACTGTAGCCCACAAGGCTGCTCTGTCCATAGGATTCTCTAGGCAAGAATGCTGGAGTGAGTTGCCATGCCATTCTCCAGGGGATCTTTCCAACCCAGGGATCAAAAGGGGGTCTTTCCAACCCAGGGATTGAACCTGCATCTCCTGCAGCTCCTGTACTGCAGGCAAAATTCTTTGCCACTGAGCCATCAGTGTATAAATAAATTTTAATATTTTATTTGGATTGAATAAAGTATATCCTGATTATCATATTAATCTGACATCAATAATTGGTGTCCACTTCAACAAGAATTGTGTTTTCCTTGGGAGACAAAATGTTAAAGAAAGCATTGTGGAGAATGATTCCTGCCAATTAATTCTTAGTTATTTTCTTTCTTTTCAGCACCTTCCCTGATAGGTATGGTAAGAAAGGACTGGGCATCCCAAAATAGCATTGCCCTATCATGGCAAGCACCTGCTTTTTCCAATGGAGCCATACTGGACTACGAGATCAAGTACTATGAGAAAGTAGGTCTTATTTGGAGCTTCCTCAAAATGTACATATACATATATATGCATATATATATTGAGTATATTGTTATAGAATATTATTTTACTTTGAAACCTGTTCTTTTTGGCCTATCTTCTTACCTACTATGTCTTTAAATATTCTCTAGTATACTATAGTGCTTATAATTTCTTAATTAATTTGCCTTGTTTTATGTAAGATTAAGGTAGAAGACACAGGATGTACATTTCTATCTTCACTTTCTCTGAGTTTTACAATATAGTGAGAGATTGTATTCATCAGCTTACAGTTTAATGAATATAACATTATTTCTAAAACTCACTTCAGAAAAAATAGTAAAATGGAATTACCATAATCTAAAACAAGTTCAGTGGGCCATATCCTTTCCAATGAATTTAAAGTTATAGTCTGCTAAAATTTGCAAAGTATTA
The DNA here is from genome assembly GCF_029407905.1 of Bubalus kerabau. NCBI lineage: Eukaryota > Metazoa > Chordata > Mammalia > Artiodactyla > Bovidae > Bubalus > Bubalus kerabau. The sequence goes on from NC_073625.1 coordinate 88,034,558, forward strand.
TTTAAGGTATAAATGAAAATAGCTGATGAATTCAAAATTGTCTTTCCATTCAGGTCAGCTGTTTTATAAGGTAGCAAGATAAATCTAGTTAATAAATCAACTCTTAACTTTAGTTTCCATTTCTGTCATTAAAATTCTCAATCACTATATTTTCCCTAATTATATACTTCCTTAGTTTTATGACATTCACAAGTCTACTTTCTTTATGCTTTCTCCCTTTCACTCACCATTATGATATCATTGCTATAGATGTTATGGCAGAACATAGAGTCAATTCTGAGAATATGTCCCATTGGGCTGATACTAACCTAGAATATTGATAAAATGAGCATTACATTTAAAAATATTATGTAAAAATTTATATAATTCCCAGTGGTATCTTATAATAAGAAAGAACTTGTTGTGTTTCTATAACTTACTGGAATCAAAGGAACATCACAAATAAATTTAGTTTCCCTATGAAGAAACGCAGGGCAAAAAGAGAAATGGTGGAGAGTTCTGACAAAACGTGGTCCACTGGAGAAGGGAATGGCAAACCACTTCCATATTTTTATCTTGAGAACCCCATGAACAGTATAAAAAAGAAGAGAAATAAAAGTCTATATTTTTCTATTCTACTGCTTCTGAACAAATGTAAGTTTGAAAAGGGGAGAAGTAACTCAGTAGCATGATTATATTTAGTAATTTCAGAATTATGTGGTCAATGAAAGCTATCATTATTATTAACTGACATGGAAAAATCCATAGTCTAAGAAAGGAGGAATTTACTCAGTTTAATTAGATTATAGATTCTGTACATTGGCCTGGCCAGCTTGTGCTCAGAAATCCTGTTGGTCTATCCTTCCAAATGTTACAACCTATGGCATCCTGTCACAGGAATATATATATTTTTCTGTCCATTAATTTAAATATATCTTCATATACTCAAATAATTCAGTTTATTTAAAAAGCAATGTACACATTTTTAAGGAAATCTTCAGAATAAAAATATTTATCTTGTATTATAAAGGTAATATTTCGTACACAGAAGATGAATCTTATTCTATAGTCATTTTTGCTTTATATATCTGAAGATGAAAATAACATAATATTTCCAGTTAAAGAAAAATTGTGCTGATTCTATAAGAAAAGAACCATATTCATCCAATTGGAACTTTAGAAATTAATAATATCCTCAGAGATGGCTACTGACATAATATCCATGTTTTAATAATAGAATAAATAATATTACAAAGGAGTTTATTTTATAAGAAAATGGCAATGATCCATTGCTAATGAATTTAACATGGAGTTGGAAGCCAAGGATTCCTAATTCATGTTCTGACTTTGACTCTAATGCTTGTGGTCAGGAAAAAGTCTATTAATCTCCCTAATCAGACTTCACATTTACAAAAGGAAAATAAAGATACCAACCCTTCTAGTGTGTTGTAAAGATTAATTATAAACAGATCTCATTCTAAAGGAGATCAGTCTTGGGTGTTCTTTGGAAGGAATGAGGCTAAAGCTGAAACTCCAGTACTTTGGCCACCTCATGCGAAGAGTTGACTCATTGGAAAAGACTCTGATGCTGGGAGGGGTTGGGGGCAGGAGGTGAAGGGGACGACAGAGGATGAGATGGCTGGATGGCATCACTGACTCGATGGACGTGAGTTTGAGTGAACTTCGGGAATTGGTGATGGACAGGGAGACCTGGCGTGCTGCAATTCATGGGGTCTCAAAGAGTCGGACACAACTGAGTGACTGAACTGAACTGAACTGAAGGATGGAGAGTATACGAATTCAGTATTAAATATCATTTAAGGAAACATTAGAGAAATATTTGGCCTATATATAATATAATATAGAATCAGAGCATAGGAATTATGTATAAACTAAATAAAAATTATAATGTCTTCATATATAAATATATAAAATATTGGAAACCAGTCAAGATGTTAGAATATCAAACTCTCAGAGAGAATGTAAAATGATTGACAGCATCAAAATGTTTCCCAACTATGACTGCAGATTCTTACTATAAGTTTCTCCTCCCAAGAATTATTTTTATAAAGCTTATCAGTAGAGTAACTTACAATAGAACTCTTAGTTAAAATTGCTAATATTTTTCTTTATTAGGAATCTAAATAATTTTCAGTAAGAAGAATAAGATACAAAGCAGAACAGGTGCAAATGAGCCTATTTGGGTTATTCCCAAATATATGAGAATGAGCCTATTCCCCCATATATTTATATTTTTGTATAATTATATTAATATAGAGAATATGGAAAGGAAACATGCATTTTAGGTGTTATTTATTTTGTTAGAATGGGATGAGGGATGGAAGTACATAGATGGAGGCAAGAAAGAGAGAGCAAGCTAGCAAATATAGATAAATATGGATGGATAAATGGATATATGGATGGATGGAAGAATGGGTAGATTCTAAATAGCTTTAGTAGTTGTCTTAGATCCAGTTGCTTAAAGACAAACTCTGAGATGGGAATTTTTGTACAAGTGATTAATTAAGAAACCTCCTAGGAATACTGGTAAGACAACGGAGAAACAGGATTCTGAGAAAGATGTCAATCAAATTCAGAGTGAGCAAGGAGAGGTCTTGAGTCTAAATTACATCTCAGAGTTCATTCTATGGTGACAAAGAAGCTGAGCTTCCATACTCAGGCTTTATCAATCATTGACAACAGGTTTTGAATGGACATATAGATGTGGTATTCAGAAAAAAGTCATAAGCGCTCTGGTTCTCCACTGTGGTTCCACAAGCCCAAGTTTTGGTGTCTAAAGTAGATGGAAGGCATAAGCCTTTAAAAACAAAACACACAGTAGCTGGGGATGGGAGCAGAAACCGGTAGAGGTGATCCAAGTAGATCTCCTGACACACCAAGTAATAGATAAGGCACCTCAGTGCTCAGTGAGCTATGATAGAATTTTACTCTTCAGCCTGTCATGATATCCATAGTCTCCACAGTCTTTAATATTGATGCCTCCATCTTCAATTTAGGCATTTAAACTTTACATTTCCTTTCAATCAAAGATACACTGTATTGCTAACCTTAATTAATACACAAATAATTAATATTTATACCATTCTTTGAATAATCTGTGCTGTCTTAAGTTCTCATTGTGTTAGGAGAATTACTTTGTAAATTAGAATAGAAGTTAAGTGACTTCCAACCAGTCCATCCTAAAGGAAATCGGTCCTGGGTGTTCATTGGAAGGACTGATATTGAAGCTGAAACTCCAGTGTTTTGGCCACCTGATGCAAAGAGCTGACTCATTTGAAAAGACCCTGTTGTTGGGAAAGATTGAAGGCAGGAGGAGGAGGGGATGACAGAGAATGAGATGGTTAGATAGCATCACCAACTCAATGGACATGAGTTTGGGTAAACTCCAGAAGTTGGTGATGGATAGGGAGGCCTGGCGTGCTGTGGTTCATGGGGTCGCGAAGAGTCGGACACGACTGAGTGACTGAACTGAACTGAACTAAGCGATTTAGAATGTGAGGTGTCTACAAATGTCTGAGATCAAACACATATTATTGTTACCAGTGACCTTTGCTTAGAAAAAAGCACTGGTCTAAGTGTTTGGACATTTAAGTTTGACTTAGACCTTAAGTTTCTTATTCCTGTTTTCTCATCTATAAAATAAGGGTTCAGAAAGATAATCTCTTCCATTTTTAGCTATTTTCAAATGCTACTATGTTTATGTTTATACAGTTATATAGATATACTATCTTTCAAATAACTTAAGTGTGCTAAAGTTAAATATACAGGCACATTTTTAAAAATAACTCACTACAGGGAACAATAATCTTCACATCATAATTATATATAAAAATTAAAACCTAGCTATGATTGTCTTCTGTGTCTGTATGTGTGTGTGTGTGTGTGTGTGTGTGTGTGTGTGTGTGTGTATGTGAGATGAGCAGACTATGGAGAAGAAAATCTATAGCTTGTGGGTTATAATTAATTAGATATTCTCTATTCAGTTAATTATACTCTCCAAATTCTTGGCCACATTTTCATACTTAAAAAGTGTTTTAAACTTACATGAATATACTATAAATATGAAAAGGCACTTAAAATAATGAAGAAATTCAAGTATAAGTCACAAAAAAATTATATTTCATATTTACTCACTAACAATATGTTTCTTCAAAGTACAGCATACTTATACTGGAAACTGTTAAAAAAAATGACATCAACTTAGATATACATGCTTTATATAATGGCCTTCCCAGGTGGTTCAGTGGTAAAGAATCTGCTTGCCAATGCAGGGGACAAGCAGATGTGGGTTCAACCCCTGTATCAGGAAGATCCCCTGGAGAAAGGCATGGCAGCTCACTCCAGTATTCTGGCCTTGAGAATCCCATGGACAGAGGAGCCTGGTGGGCTACCGTCCAGGGGATTGTGAAGAGCTGGACACGACTGAGTGACTGATCACACACATGCATGCTTTATATAATACTTCATGAAGCAGCTGATCTTATTTCCAGGAACTGCCAAATGGGGTGGAAGGCAGGGAGCAAGAGATAGGAGAAAGGATAAAGAACAAGGGAGAGAAAAAATAGAAAATATCTATTCTACTATAGCCACATAGTCAATATCATTTAGAGTGAGAAGGAACAAGGAAAGAAGTATAGAGCCCAGAGTTGGCTTGGCATTTGGGGATAGGCTAACTGGGATATACTGTGTCATCTTTTTATTTTTTTTTAAGTGAAGTATAGTTGATTTAAACTGTTGTGTTAATTTCTGATGTACAGCATGGTACTCAGTTATACATACTTATGGATTAGTTTTTAATATTCTTTTCCATTATGGTCTATCCCTGGACATTTACTATAATCCCCTGTGCTATACAGTAGGACTTTGTTGTCCATCTATTCTATATGTAGTAGTTTGCATCTACTAAGCCAAACTCCTAGTCCATCCCTCCCCTATGTTTCCTTGGCAACCATAGGTCTATTCTCTATGTCTGTGAGTCTGCTTCATAGATCAGTTCTTTGTGTCATATTTTAGATTCCATGTATAAGTGATATCATATGGTATTTTCTTTCTCTTTCTGACTTACTTCACTTAGTATGCTAACCTGCAGTAGCATCTATGTTGCTGCAAATGGCATTATTTTGTTCTTTTTTGTGGCTGAGTAGTGTTCCATAGTATACATGTACTATATCTTCTTTATCTTTTTATCTGTTAATGGACATTTAGGTTGTTTCCATGCCTTGGCTATTTTGAATAGGGCAACTGTGAACAATGAGGGAGCATGTATCTTTTTTATTCATAGTTTTGTCCAGATGTATGCTGAGGAATGAGATTGCTGGGTCATATGGTAGCTCTGTTTTTGGTGTTTAAAGGAACCTCCATGTCATTCTCCATAATGGCTACAACAATTTACATTCCTACCAACAGGGTAGAAGGGTTCCTATTCCTTTAAACACATCTCCAGCATTTATTCATAGACTTTTTCTTTTTTTCTGCTGTTCTGGCTCTTCATCGTTGAGGGCTTTTCTCTAGTTGCAGTGCACGGGCTTCTCATTGCAGTGACTTCTCTTGTGTGGAGCATGGGCTCTAGGGTGCGCGGGCTCAGTAGTTGTGGCACATGAGCTCTAGAGCATGTGGGTTTCAGTGGTTTGGACAAATGTGCTTAGCTGCTCTGTGGCATGTGGAATCCTCCCTAACCCAAGGATTGAACCCATGTCCCCTGCATTGACAAGCAGACTCTTAATGACTGGACCACTAGGGAAGTCCTGTAGACTTTTTAATGATGGTCGTTTGGACTGCTGTAATGGTACCTTATTGTAGTTGGGATTTGCATTTCTCTAATAATTAGTAATGACAAGCATCTTTTCATATGCTTACTGACCATCTGTGGATATACTCAGTTTTTGGTCCAGGAGAGCTTTTACAAGGGTGCAAAAGTTACCTACATTTTAGTTTTCAGACTTGGTACTCCAGATGAGAGCAGTTCAATCTTGGGCTTAAAAAAGTTATTCCCATGTAGCTAAGACCTCATCTGTTCCCAACCCCTCAGTCTCCAGCTTCAATATGTTGCAGACCCTCCTGCAGTCAATAAATATCAAAACTCTAATTGAATATCAAATACACCTTTCCATTAGTTCTGTTCTTTTTTTCTGCTTTATCCTTTGTGTTCACATTCTTAAAGTTTCTTCTTTTTTCTCTATCAATAATAGTACTTTTCTCTATCTTGCTTCTTTGTTCTTTTATTATATTTATCAAAGACAGACTTGATTAGTCAGTTATATATATATATATGTGTGTGTGTGTGTATATATATATATATATACACCTTAGAAAAGGTAGAGGAACGAGAGAAAGCAAGCAGATTCCAGTAAAACTTTTACTTCTGCTTCATTGACTACACTAAAGCCTTTGACTGTGTGGATCACAACTGTGGAAGATTCTTAAGAAATCTTCAGACCACCTTACCTGCCTCCTGAGATATCTGCATGCAGGTCAAGAAGCAACAGTTAGAACTGGACATGGAACAACGGACTGGTTCCAAATTGGGAAAGGAATACGTCAATGCTGTATATTGTCACCCTGCTTATTTAACTTAAATGCAGAATACATCATGTGAAATGCCAGGCTGGATGAAGCACAAGCTGGATCAAACTTGCAGGGAGAAATATCAATAACCTTTAATATGCAAATGACACCATCCTTAAGGAAGAAAGTGAAGAGGAACTAAAGAGCCACTTTATAAAAGTGAAAGAGGAGAGTGAAAAAGCAGGCTTAAAACTCAACATTCAAAAAACTAAGATCATGGCATCCAGTGCCATCACTTTACGGCAAATAGATGGGGAGAAAATGGAAACAGTGAGAGACTTTATTTTCTCGGGCCCCAAAATCACTGTGGATGGTGACTGCAGCCATGAAATTAAAAGACGCTTGCTCCTTGGAAGAAAAGCATGACAAACCTGGACAACATATTAAAAAGTAGAGACATTACTTTACCGACAAATGTCTATATAATTACAGCTATGGTTTTTCCAGTAGTCATATATAGATGTGAGAGTTGGACCATAAAGAAAGCTCTGAGTGCAGAAGAAATGATGCTTTTGAACTGGGGTGTTGGAGAAGACTCTTAAGAGTCCTGTGGACAGCAAGGAGATCAAACCAGTCAATCCTAAAGGAAATCAATCCTGAATACTCATTGGAAGGACTGATGCTGAAGCTGAAACTCCAATACTTTGGCCACATCATGTGAAGAACTGATTCACTGGAAAAGACCCTGATGCTGGGAAAGATTGAAGGGAGGAGGAGAAGGGAATGACAGAGAATGAGATAGTTGGATGGCATCACCAACTCAATGGACATGAGTTTGAGCAAGCTTCTGGAGTTGGTAATAGACAGGGAAGCCTGACATGCTGCAGTTCATGGCGTCTGAAAGAGTCGGACATGACTGGGTGACTGAACTGAACTGAAACTCACGAGGCAGGGATTTCTTTTGTCCATATTCATATCCTTAGCAATCAGAAAGGCACATAAATGATCATTCATAGACGATGGTAGTTGGCCAATTTTAGGCCAGGTATTTTTAAAACATTTATTTTTAATTCAAGGATAACTGCTTTACAATGTTGTGTTATCTAGTTTGAAGTTCTGGAAATTCTTATACATCGACATGAATCAGCTATAGGTATGCATATGTCCCCACCTCTTGAACCTCCCTCCCGCCTCTGACCCCACCCCACCCCTTTAGGTTGTCACAGAGCACTGGGTCGAACTCCCTGTGTCATACAGAAAATTCCCGCTGGCTAACTGTTTTACAAATGGTAATTGTATATGTTTCAATGTTACTCTCTCAATTTGTCCCACCCTCCCCTTCCCCCACCATGTCCACATGTCTCATCTCTATGTCTGTGTCTCTATTCCTCCCCTGTGAATAGATTCATCAGTACCATTTTTCTAGGTTCCCTATGTGTGTGTTAATATATGATATTTATTTTTCTCTTTCTGATTTATTCACTCTGTATAACAGGCCCTAGGTTCATCCACCTCACTAGAATTGATTCAAATTTGTTCATTTTTAAGGCAGAGTAATATTCCATCATATATAGATAGATAGATAGATATACATATATATACCACAAGTTCTTTATCCGTTGATCTGTTGATGGACCTCTTGGGTGCTTCCATGTACTAACTATTGTAAATAGTGCTGCAATGAACATATGTCTTTACAATTGTGATTTTCTTAGGGCATATACCCCATAGTGGGATTGCTCAGTCATATGGTAGTTTTATTCCTAGTTTTTAAAGACATCTCCATACTGTTCTCCATCATGGCAAGATGAAAAGACAACCCTCAGAATGGGAGAAAATAATTGCAAATGAAATAACTGACAGAGGATTAATCTCCAAAATATAAAAGCGCTTCATGTAACTCAATATCGGAAAAACAAAATATGCAATCAAACAATGGGCTGAAGACCTAAACAGACATTTCGCCAAAGAAGACATTGTTGTTGTTCAGCTGCCAAGTCGTGTCTGACAATTTACGACCCTGTGGACTGCAGCATGCCAGGCTTCCCTCTCCCTCACCATCTCCCAGAGTTTGCCGAAGTTCATGCCCTATGAATGGATGATGCCATCCAACCAGCTCATCCTCTGTCACCCTCTTCTTCTCCCTGCCATCTTTTCCAGCATCAAGATCTTTTCCAGTGAGTCAACTATTGCATCATGTGGCCAAAGTATTATTAGAGAAATTCAAATCAAAACTGCAGTGAGGTATCACCTCACACCAGTCAAAATAGCCACCATCAAAAAATCTACAAACAATAAATGCTGGAGAGGGTGTGGAGAAAAGGGAACCCTCTTGCACTGTTGGTGGCATGTAAATTGACACAACCACTATGGAAATTTCTTCAAAAAAGCAGGTATTTTTTAAAGTGTTTTTTATGTATTAAGTAATTCAATTTCAATACCAACCATTTGAGATAAATACTATTACTTCCCCCATTTTACAGATGAAGAAAATAAGGTACAGGAAAGCTAAGTAACTTCACCAAAATAACCCAGGCAATTAAGTGATTCTTAACATGTAGTTGCATCCCAATTGGATGTCTCAGAAAAGTGCTTTCTGCTGATGCTGATTTTCTAGGTTCCCTGAGGCAGACACTTCATTACTCTCTGCTGCCTGTTTTGCATCTATAAAATGGCAGCAATAAAACATACCTACCTCACCAGGGTGTTGTACAGCTCCACTAATTACCAGCTGGTACCTCATTTTGCAAACATGCATCCCCCATAATAGTTCATTATTCTTACATCCAATATTTAAAGACCTGTGACTGGTAGTCTTTTCTTTATAATTCTCTCATTATTTTTTTTTTATCACAGTCAGCAGTTTTTAGATTTTGTTTAAGAAATTTCATCATAAGGAAGGAAACATTTCTTGTATACAGATGGTCAGTAATTATCTATATAAAATACTGAATTTAACTTGCCATTGTTTCACCTACTCTACCAATTATAGAATTAAGTACTTATGAGGTTTATATAAAAATACATAATTTCATGTCTGAACTGTTTTCTTTAAAAGGTAAGGAAATTTGTATGAAGCTCTTCATTGTGGGAAATATTTTCATCACTCAGGGATGATTTAAAGTTTCTTTTCATAGGAGGTTAAATTCTTGATGGAAGTTAAAGTGTTAGTCACTCAGTCATGTCCGACTCTATTCTACCCTTTGGACCCTAGCCTGCCAGGCTCGTCTTTCCATGGGATTCTCCAGGCAAGAATACTGGATTGGGTTGCCATGCCCTCCTCCAGGGGAGCTTCCTGGCTCAGGGATCAAACCACATCTCTTTCTTCTGCATTGGCAGGCGGGTTCTTTACCACTAGTGCCACCTGAGAAGCCCTAAAAGTCAAAGACTTCTCAGTAACCAACTCTTTCTTCCTTCTCTGCCCTCTTTCTCAAGATAGTTTTCTTCCCTGAGAAAACAATTCAATAAATTCCTTTTTTTCCTAAAATATGTAACCAGTAAATCTGCATGTTTGATTAAAAATATATGAAACAATTATTATAGAAATAATAAGCTACCAAAGAAAAAATCCTTCTTTCTTTCCTTATAAAATAATCAGTATACTTTTCTTATTCTCGTTTGTTGTACTTCCTTCACTTAAGTGTTTGCTGAAGGACGTTTTCTCTTCACTTCCACAAATGCTATTTTAGCCTTCACCAACTGTTTAGGTACAGAAACAGCTCATTCATTCTCTGCATCCTCCTTCCCCAATGACCACCTACATTGGTCCATTTTGTTATCTAAATGTAAACTTGCATGTAAATGGAAACAGGTTTTTTATATGGGAACTAATAAAAGTGTTATTGATGAAAAGACATAAGGATTCCCTGAATTACAGGAGGAACTTGTTGAAACGGAGGTCCTGATTCAGCTGAGCTGGGGTTAAGAGAGGGTGGGATGAGGCTTTACATTTGGAACAGCTCACAGGGAATGCGAGTGCTGCAGCTCCAAGCTTAAGTCTCTAAATGCCCTGCTTCTCCATTGTTGTTGTTGTTGTTGCTAAGTCACTTCAGTCGTGTCCGACTCTGTGTGACCCCATAGACTGCAGCCCACCAGGCTCTCCCGTCCCTGGGATTCTCCAGGCAAGAACACTGGAGTGGGTTGCCATTTTCTTCTCCAATGCATGAAAGTGAGAAGTGAAAGTGAAGTTGCTCAGTCGTGTCCGACTCTTAGCGACCCCATGGACTGCAGCCCACCAAGCTCATCCATCCATGGGATTTTCCAGGCAAGAGTACTGGAATGGGGTGCCATTGCCTTCTCCAGCACCTCACATTAAAAGTGTGGATAGGGACTTCTCTGGTGGTCCAGTCATTAGAACTTCGCCATCCATTGCAGGGGGTGCAGGTTTGATCCCTGGTTGGGGATCCCACATGCCTCGTTGTCAAAAATCCAAAACATATAACAGAAGCAATAATATAACAAATTCAATAAAGATTTTTTAAATGGTCAACATAAAAATAATCTTTAAAAAATAAGTGTGGATAGAAGGAAAATAACCATAACACTATAAACATAGATGTGAATTTAATATTACACCATCTTTATAACTAGTTAGAACCTCTGTAGATGTTACATATCTGTGTGATATTTGAACCTAATATATTAAACTGAAGCAAAATATAATAAATAAAGGACTAAGTCATTTCAGAGGTAACTGAGTGTTTCTAATGGAATCAGCAAAGTCATGAGCTGGTGAATAAAAGTTTTGTTTTGTTTTTTCCTCTCTTTTTGTAATTTTTATTCATTGTCATGTCCACCACAGAGAAATTGGATATGAGCATTTGGTACTAATTAAAACACCATTACCTGATAAAAAATGGATGGCAAGGGAATTTACTGATACAAACACTCATTATGGAGATTTCATAGCCAATTTCCATGTTGTGTAGCAAACACCACACTGGGTAGAAGCCTGTCTGGTTTAGTGAGCCCAGGGAGTCCCCACAGTGCCTGGAGCAAAGATTCTCATGGTCGCAAAACTGGGACTGGTGCCAGCACTGCATCAACAGCAGCATCTGTATGGCCTGAATGTATCTAAATAGAAAGAAAGTAAAAGATATTTTCACTATTGCATTTAGTAGAGGGTTTGCATGCACATGAAAATTATAATTGTCTACTGACTCCTCTACCTTTAAACTGTCTCTGATTTCATAAGAATTATACTGCCTCTTGTTTGATTTGAAAAATAGATTTGTACAAAATGACAGAAGCTAGAGTTAGCATGCCAAAGATTTTATATATCTAATTGAGGAAAAATTAAAGTTAAGTAAATAACTAAATATTCTTCATTGAAGACTTTAGAATACATCTAAATTTATAGAGTGAAATGGAGATTATAAGCATAATGAGTATCAAAGTTTATATTTTGATTTCCAAGGACCTTAAAACAATACCCTCTTCACTGTGCTCAGACAGCCTGGATTCTTTTGGTGTATGTAGTTACTGGGAGTACAGTCTTAGTGCTGATGTTGTAATACCAGATAAGGCTGCTCATTAATCATATTGCTGCCAACTTGCTGTATTTCAATCAGTTCTAAATTTCATAGCATTTTAATTCAGCCTCACATCCTAAAGTCATAATCAGTTCCTTTGATATTCCTGGTCAGAATTTTCTTAAATTGCTTCCTCATCACTTTAATGAATTCCATGTCTTCATCTTATTTTTTATGAAGTTAGGTTAAACTAGGTTACTTTCAAATTCTGAAATTCTGTGATTGTGTAAGCTGCTTATTATTTTATTGTTTCTTGCTTTGCTATACAAGGGAATAAAAAATAATCAAACAAGAGTAATAAAGCAATGAGATAATTCATTTTTCAATGAAAGTATAAAATATTAAAAAAAATTATGGGAAGCACATTAAGGTCTCAAAGAGTGAAAAACTAACTCAGTTTCTTCAACAACCTAAAAATCTACATATTTTACAATCAAGTTTTATATTTCTAAGAAAAGAGAAAAATATAAGGTTATTTTTAAAAGATTAATTACAGCTCTTATAAATTTCCACCTCCTCTTAAATATTATTTTTTGGAGGGGAAAAATAATGCAATGTGACATATAGCTTGGAGTAGAGGTTATAGAACCCACAATATCAAATTATAAAAGGAAGAAAGTGAAGTTGCTCAGTCGTGTCCCCATGGACTGTAGGCTACCAGGCTCATCCTTCCATGGGATTTTCCAGGCAAGAATACTGGAATGGCTTGCCATTTCCTTCTCCAGGGGATCTTCCTGACCCAGGGATTGAACCCAGGTCTCCCGCATTTTAGGCAGACGCTTTACCATCTGAGCCACCAGGGAAGTCAAATTGTAAGCTAATCACAAATATCCCTTTAAGTATAGAATACTAGAAAGTATCTAGGTTAATGCTCACAGGAATCAGGAAAGCCTTGGAGTATGCAAAATTAGCATTTTTCCTTTATAGTTTCATTCCTTCAGAAATTTTTTTCTGAGGAGTAACAAGGACACAAATTCAAACTTCCATTAAATTTCTGATCTAGTTTGGTGAAAATCAGACAAATAAAATCCCATAGACAGCCACCAATTATTTGAGTGTGACATTGCCATGAATTCAGACTACATACAGTCAGCCTTCAAAGAGTTGCTCTTCCATTTAATGGAAAATGTAAATAGAATGTTTTTACTTTAGAAAGCCAAACATATAAGTCAGATATCTAACACTCTATCCTAAATGATGAAAGGGTAAATACTACTATATATATATATACACACATATATATATATAGTAATATATATATACTACTGTAGGTAAATCTTTCCAGAATTTCTAATATAAATTTCAAGCTAAGAACTGCAGCTCTGGTTAAGTTATATTATCTAACCCTTAGCAAGTTTTCCCTGATCACTGTCCTTATTAAAGTAAGATTTGCTCATTTCAAATGCAGTTAAAAATGCAACCATATTTTCTGCCTATTTTTAAAACAAATACAATTTGGGGCTAGAAGTACAAGTATAATTACCAGTTTATAAATTTACTTTCTCTTTTCTGATACTGTACTTCTATTTTTTCATCTGGCACTTAATAAGATAATCTGTAAATTGAACAGAGATACATTTATTTCTTCTAAGGATTTTGAAACCTGTAATTTATGAAAGATCACATGAAGTTTTTGAGAGACTTTCTGTACAACACAAGGTGGCTGTTTACAGAGAGCATTTTCCTTCAGGGATTTAATAGGAAATGCTAATACAGAAAATATGGGTAAGGGAGAGTTAGCAACTTTTCTTGGCAGTCAGATGAGAATTAGGTGGGGTTTCCACCATGGATGCTGCTGCTGCTGCTAAGTCTCTTCAGTTGTGTTTGACTCTGTGCAACCCCATTGATGGCAGCCCACCAGGCTCCCCCGTCCCTGGGATTCTCCAGGCAAGAACACTGGAGTGGGTTGCCATTTTCTTCTCCGATGCATGAAAGTGAAAAGTGAAAGTGAAGTCGCTCAGTCATGTCCGACTCTTCTGCGACCCCTTGGACTGCAGCCTACCAGGCTCCTCCGTCCATGGGATTTTCCAGGCAAGAGTACTGGAGTAGGGTGCCATCGCCTTCTCCCCACCATGGATAGTTCACTCCAATAAATGCTTTTGTGAAAGGTGTGTATGTATTTGTTGTTGTTGTTGTTTTTAAGTTTTTATTTTTTGATGTGGACCATTTTTAAAGTCTTTATTGAATTTCTTACAATATTGTTTCTGTCTTATGTTTTGCTTTGTTTTTTGGCTGAGAGGCATATGGGATCTTAGCTCCCCAACCAGGGATCAAACCTGCATTCCCTACACTGGAAGGCAAAATTTTAACCACTGAACTGCAAGGGAAGTCCCTGTATATGTTTTTAAACTGTACATTAAAAAAAAAATTTAATTGAAGGATAATTGCTTTACAAAGTTTTGTTGTTTTCTGCCAAATATCAACACGAATCAGATACAGGTGTACATATGTCCCCTCCCTCTGAAGCTCTCTTCCATCTCCCTCCCCTTCTCACTTCTCTAGGTTGTTGCAGGGCCCCTGTTTGAGTTCCCTGAACCATACATCTAATTCCCATTTGTATCTATTTTACATATGGTAATGTAAGTTTCCATGTTACTCTCTCCATATGTCCCACCCTCTCCTTCCTCCCCCTGCCATGTCCATAAGTCTGTTCTCTGTGTCTGTTTCTCCATTTCTGCCCTACAAATAAATTCATCATTGCCATCCTTCTAGATTCCACATGTATGCATTAGTATATGATGTTTATCTTTCTTTCTGACTTACTTCATTCTGTATAGTAGGCTCTAGGTTCATCCCCCTCATTAGAACTGACTCAAATGTGTTCCTTTTTATGGCTAATATTCCATTGTATATATGTACCACAGCTTCTTTATCGATTTATCTGTTGATGGACATCTAGATTCCTTCCATGTTCTAGCTATTGTAAAGAGCTAGAATATGCAATGAACATTGAGGTACATGTGGATTTTTCTGTTTTGGTTTCCACAGGGTATATGCCTAGTAGTGGGATTGCTGGGTCATATGGTGGTTTTATTCCTAGCTTTTTAAAGAATTGCCATACCATCTTCTATAGTGGCTGTATCAAGAATGTTACATTCTCACCAAAGTGTAAGAGGATTCCCTTTTCTCCATACCCTCTCCAGCATTTATTGTTTGTAGGCTTTTTGATGATGACCATTATGACTGGTGTGAGGTAAAATCTCAAGTTTTGATTTGCATTTCTCTAATAATGAGCAATGTTGATCATCTTTTCATGTGTTTGTTAGCTATCTGTATGTCTTCTTTGGAGAAAGGTCTGTTTAGGTCTTTTCCCCACTTTTTGATTGGATTGTATGTTTATCTGATATTCAGTTTTATGAGCTGCTTGTATAATTTTGGAATTTAATCCTTTGTCTGTTGTTTCATTTGCTATTATTTTCTCCCATTCTGAAGGTTGTCTTTTCACCTTGTTTATAGTTTATTTTGCTGTGCAAAAGCTTTCAAGTTTAATTAGGTCCCACTTGTTTAATTTTGGTTTTATTTCTGTTACTCTAGGAGGTATGTCATAGAGGATCTTGCTTTATGTCATCATGTGTTCTGTCTATATTTTCCTCTAAGAGTTTTATAGTTTCTGGTCTTACATTTAGTTCTTTAATCCACTTTGAGTTTATCTTTGTGTATGGTGTTAGGAGGAGTTCTAATTTCATTCCTTTGCACATAGCTGTCCAGTTTTCCCTGCACAACTTACTGAAGAGGCTATCTATGCCCCATTGTATATTCTTGCCTCCTTTGTCAAAAGTAAGGTACCCATGCTGCTGCTGCTGCTAAGTCGCTTCAGTCATGTCCGACTCTGTGCGACCCCAGAGACGGCAGCCCACCAGGCTCCCCTGTCCCTGGGATTCTCCAGGCAAGAACACTGGAGTGGGTTGCCATTTCCTTCTCCAATGCATGAAAGTGAAAAGTGAAAGTGAAAGTGAAGTCGTGTCCGACTCTTCGCGACCCCATGGACTTCAGCCTACCAGGCTCCTCCATTCATGGGATTTTCCAGGCAAGACTACTGGAGTGGGGTGCCACTGCCTTCTCTGAAGGTACCCATAAGTGTGTGCATTTATCTCTGGGATCTCTGTCTTGTTCCATTGGTCTATATTTCTGTTTTGTGCCAGTACCATACTGTCTTGATGACTGTAGCTTTGTGGTACTGTCAGGAAGGTTGATTCCTCCATCTCCATTCTTCTTTCTCAAGACTGCTTTGATATTCAGAGTCTTTTGTATTTCCATATGAATTGTGAAATTTTTTGTTCTAGTTCTATGAAAAATTACATTGGTAATTTGATAGGTATCACAATAAATCTGTAGATTGCATTTGGTAGTGTAGTAATTTTCACAATATTGATTCTTCCAACCCAGGAAGTGGAATATCTCTCCATCTGTTTATGTCTCTTTGATTTCTTTCATCGGTGTCTTATAACTTTCTGTATACAGTTCTTTTGTCTCCTTAGGTAGGCTTATTCCTAAGTATTTTATTTTTTGTTGCAATGGTAAGTGGGATTGAATCCTTAATTTCTCTTTCTGATATTTCATTGTTAGTATATAGAAATGCAAGTGATTTATGTGTATGGCTTTTGTATCCTGTGACTTTTAAGCAGGGCATTTTTAAGCACAGTTTTTATTAGACTCCGTAGTTTTCAAAATTTTGCAATATTATAAAGAGAATGCAACTTTCTATTTAAGAAATATAAAAGCTTCTATGTGCCTCTGCTGCCTGACTTGATTTGCAGATTTTTGCAGCTGGAGGGAATGTCTAACATGCAAGGTTTGTAGTGTATCCAGAGTTAGGAAACATGTTCTTCTGGAGCTAGGCAACCCTTGTTTACTGGGAGGCCAATATTTGATTTTATTGGATAAATTAGAAAAAAAAATGAGTTAGAAGTTAAAATAATGGACAAATTCTTAGAAAAGTACAACTTTCCAAAACTCGATCAGGAAGAAATAGAAAATCTTAACAGACCCATCACAAGCACGGAAATTGAAACTGTAATCAAAAATCTTCCAGCAAACAAAAGCCCAGGTCCAGACAGCTTCACAGCTGAATTCTACCAAAAATTTAGAGAAGAGCTAATACCTATCCTGCTCAAACTCTTCCAGAAAATTGCAGAGGATGGTAAACTTCCAAACTCATTCTATGAGGCCACCATCACCCTACTACCAAAACCTGACAAAGATCCCACAAAAAAAGAAAACTACAGGCCAATATCACTGATGAACATAGATGCAAAAATCCTTAACAAAATTCTAGCAATCAGAATCCAACAACACATTAAAAAGATCATACACCATGACCAAGTGGGCTTTATCCCAGGGATGCAAGGATTCTTCAATATCCGCAAATCAATGAATGTAATACACCACATCAACAAATTGAAAAATAAAAACCATATGATTATCTCAATAGATGCAGAGAAAGCCTTTGACAAAATTCAACATCCATTTATGATAAAAACTCTCCAGAAAGCAGGAATAGAAGGGACATACCTCAACATAATAAAAGCTCTATATGACAAACCCGCAGCAAACATTATCCTCAAAGGTGAAAAATTGAAAGCATTTCCTCTAAAGTCAGGAACAAGACAAGGGTGCCCACTTTCACCATTACTATTCAACATAGTTTTGGAAGTTTTGGCCACAGCAATCAGAGCAGAAAAAGAAATAAAAGGAATCCAAATTGGAAAAGAAGAAGTAAAACTCTCACTGTTTGCAGGAGACATGATCCTCTACATAGAAAACCCTAAAGACTCCACCAGAAAATTACTAGAACTAATCAATGACTATAGTAAAGTTGCAGGATATAAAATCAACAC
The DNA here is from genome assembly GCF_029407905.1 of Bubalus kerabau. Taxonomy (NCBI): domain Eukaryota; kingdom Metazoa; phylum Chordata; class Mammalia; order Artiodactyla; family Bovidae; genus Bubalus; species Bubalus kerabau. The sequence continues at coordinate 88,052,430 of NC_073625.1, forward strand.
ACAGAAATCCCTTGCATTCCTATACACTAATAATGAGAAAACAGAAAGAGAAATTAAGGAAACAATTCCATTCACCATTGCAACGGAAAGAATAAAATACTTAGGAATATATCTACCTAAAGAAACTAAAGACCTATATATAGAAAACTATAAAACACTGGTGAAAGAAATCAAAGAGGACACTAACAGATGGAGAAATATACCATGTTCATGGATTGGGAGAATCAATATAGTGAAAATGAGTATACTACCCAAAGCAATCTATAGATTCAATGCAATCCCTATCAAGCTACCAACAGCATTCTTCACAGAGCTAGAACAAATAATTACACAATTTGTATGGAAAAACAAAAAACCTCGAATAGCCAAAGCGATCTTGAGAAAGAAGAATGGAACTGGAGAAATCAACCTACCTGACTTCAGGCTCTACTACAAAGCCACAGTTATCAAGACAGTATGGTACTGGCACAAAGACAGAAATATAGATCAATGGAACAAAATAGAAAGCCCAGAGATAAATCCACGCACATATGGACACCTTATCTTTGACAAAGGAGGCAAGAATATACAATGGATTAAAGACAATCTCTTTAACAAGTGGTGCTGGGAACTCTGGTCAACCACTTGTAAAAGAATGAAACTAGAACACTTTCTAACACCATACACAAAAATAAACTCAAAATGGATTAAAGATCTCAACGTAAGACCAGAAACTATACAACTCCTAGAGGAGAACATAGGCAAAACACTCTCTGACATACATCACAGCAGGATCCTCTATGACCCACCTCCCAGAATATTGGAAATAAAAGCAAAAATAAACAAATGGGACCTAATTAACCTTAAAAGCTTCTGCACATCAAAGGAAACTATTAGCAAGGTGAAAAGACAGCCTTCGGAATGGGAGAAGATAATAGCAAATGAAGCAACTGACAAACAACTAATCTCGAGAATATACAAGCAACTCCTACAGCTCAACTCCAGAAAAATAAATGACCCAATCAAAAAATGGGCCAAAGAACTAAATAGACATTTCTCCAAAGAAGACATCCAGATGGCTAACAAACACATGAAAAGATGCTCAACATCACTCATTATCAGAGAAATGCAAATCAAAACCACTATGAGGTACCATTTCACACCAGTCAGAATGGCTGCGATCCAAAAGTTTACAAGTAATAAATGCTGGAGAGGGTGTGGAGAAAAGGGAACCCTCTTGCACTGTTGGTGGGAATGCAAACTAGTACAGCCACTATGGAGAACAGTGTGGAGATTCCTTAAAAAACTGGAAATAGACCTACCTTATGATCCAGCAATCCCACTGCTGGGCATACACACTGAGGAAACCAGAAGGGAAAGAGACACATGTACCCCAATGTTCATCGCAGCACTGTTTATAATAGCCAGGACATGGAAGCAACCTAGATGCCCATCAGCAGATGAATGGATAAGAAAGCAGTGGTACATATACACAATGGAGTATTATTCAGCCATTAAAAAGAATGCATTTGAATCAGTTCTAATGAGGTGGATGAAACTGGAGCCTATTATACAGAGTGAAGTAAGCCAGAAAGAAAAACACCAATACAGTGTACTAACGCATATATATGGAATTTAGAAAGATGGTAACAATAACCCTGTGTACGAGACAGCAAAAGAGACACTTATGTATAGAACAGTCTTTTATGGACTCTGTGAGAGAGGGAGAGGATGGAAAGATTTGGGAGAATGGCATTGAAACATGTAAAATATCATGTATGAAACGAGTTGCCAGTCCAGGTTCGATGCACGATACTGGATGCTTGGGGCTGGTGCACTGGGACGACCCAGAGGGATGGTATGGGGAGGGAGGAGGGAGGAGGGTTCAGGATGGGGAACACATGTATACCTGTGGCGGATTCATTTTGATATTTGGCAAAACTAATACAGTTATGTAAAGTTTAAAAATAAAATAAAATTAAAAAAAAACTAAAAAAAAAATAAAAAGAAGAAGTTAAAATATTTTTACATTTCTAATCTTCAAAACTACTTTTGCAGTCTTGAATGAAGGTAGAGAACAGCATATTGGTGTTAATACTTAAATTCGATTATGAAAAAACAAAAATGATATTAACAACTAGTAGCTTAATGAGTACACTTTACTTGTATTAATTAATTTTAAGACAGATTAATTAGCTGTTAGCTAATTGAGAGACACCTACCTACTTCATGATAATCTCTAAGGTTTTAACCTCCAACTAGAAACTTAATAAAAAACTATAATGACAGTATGTTTAGATATTGATGAAACATTAAAAGTGACTGAATTATTGCTTATTTCATTTTTATCCTGTTGGTTTTTTAACTTTTGGTGGTGGATTTTTAGCCATTTTATATCAATATTTATGAAGCAAAAGATTTTACACAGTAATAAATATCTAGTCATAGTGGATTTGGAAAGACCTGGGTTAGAGTTCAGGCCTTGACACAATCAACTGTGTGACCCTAGGCAACTAGTTATACTTCCCTAGGACCTTAATTTCTGCAACTGTTGGCAGAGAAGTGGTAACAACCATATACGCTATTATGAGGAATATATAAAACGGGACTTCTTAAATGTAAATCATTCCATTTGCTACTTGGAAAGAGTAAGTATTAAATATGTAGAACCTACTAAAATTAGTATTAGTTTTAATATCAGTGCCAGTTTTTATTTTAATATGGTTCTAGTCATTTGCACAACAGATCCTTTAAATTCTTGTCACACAGACAGAATGCCATCTTACCCAAACTGCAAGCATGACCATCAAAGGATTATTCTATTGTATGGATCATATGGTAATAAATAAGACCAGGGTAAAGACAGTAATTAATGTGTGAACTACAGCACAAAACCAGTTTCGACTCTTAAACTACCATCCACATCAGTATTAACAACTGATACCATGCCATATTATCTTATTATCACTTAAGTTTTAATATAAGCATGTGATAATATTCTAATTTTGAAAATACAAAATTGATACTTAAATTATGAATTTACAGTTTATGAACTATAAAACATTTGCATTAATATACGGAATTTTTTTTCTTTCAAATTAGACTTAATTGTACAGTAGTATGGACATAAACATGGAAAATAGTTTCATTTGTATTGTACTTTCCAAGCACCTGTTAGATATATTGATGACAATACAGGTTATATTTGGCTTTGATACAAGATTCTCTTCTGTTTAAGACAAATATTCTTTTTTTGTTTAAGACAAATATTTTATATATGAGAATAATTCAGGTAGTATGGTTCTATTTATTTTGGCAGATTTTATTATTTCATTACTTGCTAGGTAGGGTAAATTACTCTAATGGATCCACCTTTTCATGTCCCCCCACAAGGTTTCATTTGTTCCATGTCTTTCTTCATGGTCTTTAAAGGCCAAAGTAGATTATATAGAGGACACACAGCAGTCATTCTTTCTCTCATTTACCATATTTGCAATAGCAACCTTTTCTCTGTAATTATTAATCATTCATATGAACATAGAGATATTAATATATCAGCATGTTGGCAATGTTGTGGTAAATAGTTAAAGATTTCATTTACAAAGAGATTCCCAAACTGAGGGCATGAAAGCCCTCTTAGAATTATAGAATTTAAAAATATGAATGATCATTGAGTGCATGCAGTTGCTTCAGTTGTATCTGACTCTTTATGACCCTATGGACTGTAATCTGTCTATGGGATTCTCTAGGCAAGAATACTGGAGTGGGTTGACATACTCTCCTCCAGGGGATCTTCCCAACCCAGGGATCAAACCTGCAACTCCTGCAGCTCCTGCACTGCAGGTGGATTCTTTACCATGGAGCCACCAAGGCACCACCATTTAGAAGCTACTTCCCTTATAGGAAAAGACACTGAACATTAACCTCATCTACAGATGAATGGTTCTATGAATACCTACATGACCTTCTAGAATTAACACCCAAAAAAGATGTCCTTTTCATTATAGGGGACTGGAATGTAAAAGTAGGAAGTCAAGACACACCTGGAATAACAGGAAAATTTGGCCTTGGAGTACAGAATGAAGCAGGGCAAAGGCTAATAGAGTTCTGCCAAGAGAACACACTGATCAGAACAAATACCCTCTTCCAACAACACCAGAGAAGACTCTATGCATAGACATCACCAGATGGCCAATACCAAATCAGATTGATTATATTCTGTTCGGCCAAAGATGGAGAAGCTTTATACAGCAAAAACAAGACTGGGAGCTGATTGTGGCTCAGATCATGAACTCCTTATTGCCAAATTCAGACTTAAATTGAAGAAAGTAGGGAAAACCAAAAGACCATCCAAGTATTACCTAAATCAAATCCCTTATGATTATAGAGAGTAAGTGACAAATAGATTCAAGGGATTAGATCTGATAAACAGAGTGCCTGAAAAACTATGGATGGAGGTTCCTGACATTGTACAGGAGGCAGGGATCAAGAACACCCCCAAGAAAAAGAAAAGCAAAATGGTTGTCTGAGGAGGCCTTGCAAATAGCTGTGAAAAGAAAAGAGATGATGCCTATCTGTACAATGGTAAACTTCACAGTCATTATAAATTATGCTTATCAATATGAAAAGATACACATAATTACTAAATGAAAATAAGAATCATCAAAAATAAAAAGGTTAAAATTAAAAAAAAAAAGAAAGGCAAAAGAGAAAAGAAAAGATATACCCATTTGAATGTAGAGGTCCAAAGAACAGCAAGGAGAGATAAGAAAGCCTTCCTTAGCAATCAGTTCAAAGAAAAAGAGGAAAACAATACAATGGGAAAGACTAGAGATTTCTTCAAGAAAATTAGAGATACCAAGGGAACATTTCATGCAAAGATGGGCTCAATAAAGGACAGAAATGGTATGGACCTAACAGAAGCAGAAGATATTAAAAAGAGGTGGCAAGAATACACAGAAGAACTGTACAAAAAAAGATCTTCACGACCCAGATAATCACGATGGTGTGATCACTCACCTAGAGCCAGACATCCTAGAGTGTGAAGTCATGTGGGCCTTAGGAAGCATCACTTCGAACAAAGCTAGTGGAGGTGAAGGAATTCCAGTTGACATATTTCAAATGCTAAAAGATGATGCTGTGAAAGTGCTGTACTCAATATGCCAGCAAATTTGGAAAACTCAGCAGTGGCCACAGGACTGGAAAAGATCAGTTTTCATTCCAATCCCTAAGAAAGGCAATGCCAAAGAGTGCTCAAACTACTTCACAACTTCACTCATCTCACACACTAGTAAAGTAATACTCAAAATTCTCAAGCCAGGCTTCAACAATACGTGAACTGTGAACTTCCAGATGTTCAAGCTGGTTTCAGAAAAGGCAGAAGACAGAGATCAAATTGCCAACATCCACTGGGTCATTGAAAAAGCAAGAGAGTTCCAGAAAAACATCTATCTCTGCTTTATTGACTATACCAAAGCCTTGACTGTATGAATCACAATAAACACTGGAAAATTCTGAAAGAGAATGCAATATCAGACCATGGGAACTGCCTCTTGAGAAATCAGTATGCAGGTCAGGAAGCAACAGTTAGAACTGGACATGGAACAACAGACTGGTTCCAAATAGGAAAAGGAGTACGTCAAGGCTGTATATTGTCACCATGCTTATTTAACTTATATGCAGAGTACATCATGAGAAACGTTGCACTGGTTGAAGCACAAGCTGGAATCAAGAATGATGGGAGAAATAGCAATAACCTCAGGTATGCAGATGACACCACCCTTATGGCAGAAAGTGAAAAAGAACTAGATGAAAGTGAAAGAGAAGAGTGAAAAAGTTGGCTTAAAGCTCAACATTCAGAAAATGAAGATCATGGCATCCTTTCCCATCACTTCATGGCAAATAGATGCAGAAACAGTGGAAACAGTGGCTGAGTTTATTTTGGGGGGCTCCAGAATCACTGCAGATGGTAACTGTAGCCATGAAATAAAAAGACGCTTACTCCTTGGAAGGAAAGATATGACCAACCTAGACAGCATATTAAAAAGCAGAGACATTACTTTGCCAACAAAGGTCCATCTAGTCTAGGCTGTGGTTTTTCCAGTAGTCATGTATGGATGTGAGAGTTGGACTATAAGCAAAGCTGAGCACCAAAGCATTGATGCTTTTGAACTGTGGTGTAGGAGAAGACTCTTGAGATTCCCTTGGACTGCAAGGAGATCCAAGCAGTCCATCCTAAAGGGGATCATTCCTGGGTGTTCATTGGAAGGACTGATGTTTAAAGCTGAAACTCCAATACTTTGGCCACCTGATGCGAAGAGCTGACTCATTTGAAAAGACCCTGATGCTGGGAAAGATTGAAGGCATTAGGAGAAGGGGTGACAGAGGATGAGCTGGTTGGTTGGCATCACCAACTCAATGGATGTGTGTTTGGGTAAACTATGGTAGTTGGTAATGGATAGGGAGGCCTTGAGTGCTGCAGTCCATGGGTTTGCAAAGAATTCGACACGACTGAACGACTGAACTGAAGACAGTTTAGTGATATGACCATTTCAGTTTTTAGAATTTCGTTAGACTATGCTGTCCAAAATTCAACATACAAAGCTCAATTTCATACACTTAACGGATCTCTTTTTCCACATAACTCAGTCTTCATATAAAAGCTTCCTGTAGTTGTTTTTCTTTCTCTAAAATAAATGTAACATAAACAATCTAAGTACACTGCCAAGTAAGCAATACCATGCATACTCCTTATGGTGAAGGTTAAATAGAAAAACTTACACAGAGTTTTGGCCTTATATTCAGCAATAACTAACAATACATGTTGTTTTGACTCTTGCATGATCTTAACAATTTTGGATAGCTAAAGTAGACCATTTTTAAAGTAGCAATTTTTGATAGCTACTTTGGTTCAGGCAATAAAGAATCTGCCTGCAATGCAGGAGACCTGGGTTCAATCCCTGGGTTGGGAAGATCCCCAGGGGAAGGAAATGGCAACACATTCTAGTATTCTTGGCCTGGAGAATTCCATGAACAGGCTATAGTCCATGGAGTTGCAAAGATTTAGACACAACTGAGCAACAAACACTTCTGCTTTCAAAGTGGACCGATTCCACCAAAGCCCAATTCTGTGGTTTTGCAAAAGGATAAAGCCACACTTAGAAACAACAGAAGTCTCCTCTCTATATATAATCACTCTGATATAGTAAATATTTATAGGAAAATAGTTAATATTGTATAAACTTGATTACATGAACCAACATAGTGCTTCTCAGGTAATTAAAAAATAAAGTATAATATTTGAACTTTTTCCCAAATCAGTATTAGTTGAAGTAACAAAAACACGTTAAATGCAGTTATATCAAGAGCTATGGAAACATTTAATAAGTTAACTCATGGTATAGAAAAAGCCAAAAGAGTTGCATAAAACTATGTTTTGCATGTGTATGTGTGTCTATGTGTTTGAGTGCAAATAGGAAATAATAAAATTAAGAAAGATGATTTCCAAAGAAGTTTGTATCTGGATTGGTATTATCTAATATAATCAAATAAATATCTTAATAAAGACATGGCTAAAAATTGAGGCATTTTTTAATGGCACCACACTCCAGTACTCTTGCCTGGAAAATCCCATGGACGGAGGAGCCTGGTAGGCTGCAGTCCATGGGGTCGCTAGGAGTCGGACACGACTGAGTGACTTCACTCTCACTTTTCACTTTCATGCATTGGAGAAGAAAATGGCAACCCACTCCAGTGTTCTTGCCTGGAAAACCCCAGGGAAGGGGGAGCCTGGTAGGCTGCCATCTATGGGGTCGCACAGTGTCGGACACGACTGAAGCAACTTAGCAGCAGCAGCAGCTGTTTAACCCATCCTCTAAACTCTGCTCCTCTTTTCTAACTGTTACTCCATACATCACTTTAGAACAAAATTTGTTGACAAAATGCCATACTTTCTTAATTCAGAAAGATACTTAACATCTACAAGAAATACATCATCAGACTTTTAAAATTTAGGAAAAAACTACTACCAAAGTGCTCTGGGAGTTAAACTATTACAGCACAAATCTTTTGGCATATCCCGCATAGTAAGTGATGTGTAGTAAGCTCCTTCATTTCCCGACTCTGCTATTATTATCCTGATTCCTTGGGGGAAGACTTAAATGTCTTAGATTCTTAAATGAGGGGGGAAAAAAACCTAAGTCTATATGCTCTTCAAATAAGTAGAAATAATTATGAGGCTTTTCTGACCAGATATAATTTTTACCTTGGAGACTAAAGCAAGACCTCTTGCAACAGCCATTATTAATAACACTGATAATTACTATTTGGGAAAAAAAAAAAAGGAAATCTGCCCAGAAAAATCAATTATAAACCACCAAATGTTCCTTGGGCTTTTCAGAGTGGTTCTGTACTTATTGTCTCTCATGACCTCTCCATTAAGAGACTGACTGGCTATACTCCTAATGGTTTCCTTCAATTATTTAGAGGGGATTTCTAAGCTTTTTTATTTCATATTAAAATGGACTGGAGAGAATGTCCTGGATTGTCTTTCTTGCACAGCAGAAGGGTTATTGGGGAAAGACAGAGTAGTTCATGTGGTTTTGCTCTAAAAAGGTAACTCAGAATCATCTCCAGTTAGCACTGTTTGTCTTGGAAACACTGACTCTCATAAAATTAAACAAACAGTAATGGCCCTCATCTCACATGCTAGCAAAGTAATGCTCAAAATTCTCCAAGCCAGGCTTCAGCAATACATGAACCAAGAACTTCCAGATGTTCAAGCTAGATTTAGAAAAGGCAGAGGAACCAGAGATCAAATTGCCATCATCTGTTGGATCATAGAAAAAGCAAGAGCATTCCAGAAAAACATCTATGTCTGCTTAATTGACTACACTAAAGCCTTTGTTTGGATCACAACAAACTATGGAAAATTCTTCAAGAAATGAGAATACCAGACCACCTTACCTGCCTCCTGAGAAATCTGTATACAGGTCAAGAAGCAACAGTTAGAACCAGACATGGACAATGGACTGGTTCCAAATTGGGAAAGGAGTACAACAAAGTTCTATATTGTCACCCTGCTTATTTAATTTATATGCAGAGTATATCATGTGAAATGCCAGGCTGGATGAAGCACAAGCTGAAATCAGGACTGCAGGGAGAAATACAATAATAACCTGAGATATGCAGATGAAACCACCCTTATGGCAGAAAATGAAGAGGAACTAAAGAGCTTCTTGATGAAAGTGGAAGAGGAGAGTTAAAAAGCTGACTTAAAATTCAGCATTCAAAAAACTAAGATCATGGCATCTGGTCCCATCACTTTAAGGCAAATAGATGTGAGACAATGGAAACAGTGAGAGACTTTATTTTCTTGGGCTCCAAAATCACTGCAGGTGGTGACTGCAGCCATGAAATTAAAAGACACTTGCTCCTTGGAAGGAAAGCTATTACAAACCTGGAAAGCATATTAAAAAGTCAAGATATTACTTTGCCAACAAAGATCTGTCTAGTCAAAACTATTTTTTCCAGTAGTCATGTCTGGATGTGAGAGCTGGACCATAAAGAAAGCTAAGCACCTAAGAAAAGATGCTTTAGAACTGTGTTGTTGAAGAAGCCTCTTGAGAATCCCTTGGACTGCAAGGAGATCCAACCAGTCCATCCTAAAGGACATCAGTCCCAAATATTCATTGGAAGGACTGATGCTGAAGCTGAAACTCCAATACTTTGGCTATCTAATGCGAAGAACTGATTCATTGGAGAAGACCCTGATGCTGGAAAAGATTGAAGGTGGGAGGAGAAGGGGATGACAGAGGATGAGATGGTTGCATGGTATCACTGACTCAACGGACATGAGTTTGAGTAAACACTGGGAGTTGGTAATGGACAGAGAGGCCTGGCGTGCTCCAGTCCATAGGGGTTACAAAGAGTCTCACAGGACTGAGTGACTGAACTGAACTGAAATGAACTGGGTTTTTGACAAAAAGCCTTTGACTGTGTGGATCACAATAAACTGTGGAAAATTCTGAAAGTGATGGGAATACCAGATCACCTGACCTGCCTCTTGAGAGACTTATATGCAGGTCAGGAAGCAACAGTTAGAACTGGACATAGAACAACAGACTGGTTCCAAATAGGAAAAGGAGTACGTCAAGGCTGTATATTGTCACCCTGCTTATTTAACTTATATGCAGAATACATCATGAGAAGTGCTGGGCTGAAAGAAGCACAGGCTGGAAACAAGATTGCCAGGAGAAATATTAAAACCTCAGATATGCAGATGACGCCACCCTTATGGCAGAAAGTGAAGAGGAACTCAAAAGCCTCTTGATGAAAGTGAAAGAGGAGAGTGAAAAAGTTGGCTTAAAGCTCAACATTCAGAAAATGAAGATCATGGCTTCTGGTCCCATCACTTCATGGGAAATAGATGGAGAAACAGTGGAACAGTGTCAGACTTTATTTTTTGGGTTTCCAAAATCACTGCGGGTGGTGACTGCAGCCATGAAATTAAAAGACACTTACTCCTTGGAAGGAAAATTACAGCCAACCTAGATAGCATATTAAAAAGCAGAGACATTACTTTGCCGACAAAGGTCTGTCTAGTCAAGGCTATGGTTTTTCCAGTGGTCATGTGTGGATGTGAGAGTTGGAATATGAAGAAAGCTGAGCACCGAAGAATTGATGCTTTTGAACTGTGGTGTTGGAGAAGACTCTTGAGAGTCCATTGGACTTCAAGGAGATCCAACCAGTCCATCCTAAAGGAGACCAGTCCTGGGTGTTCATTGGAAGGACTGTTGCTGAAGCTGAAACTCCAATACTTTGGCCACCTCATGTGAAGAGTTGACTAATTGGAAAAGACCCTGATGCTTGGAGGGATGGGGGCAGGAGGAGAAGGGGACAACAGAGGATGAGATGGCTGGATGGCATCACCAACTCGGTGGACATGCGTTTGGGTGAACTCCGGGGGTTGGTGATGGACAGGGAGGCCTGGCGTGCTGTGGTTCATGAGGTCGCAGATTCGGACAGGACTGAGTGACTGAACTGAACTGTAGACAGGAAATATTTTTCTTGTTTTTATTAGAGGAACTTGTTAAGGAATCAGTTTTTGAACTGAATGAAATTCGGGGGTGACAGAAGTTCATTTGAGGATTTATTTGGAGCAAACCACAAAATGAATATTACAAACACATTCATATGCAGTTTCTGATTTCTGTCCCTTTGTTAAATTTGATGATCAGAAAAATGTGTCTGCAGTACATTATCTAAGCCCCTTGAAGCAAAAATTACTCCAATCAGTTGAAATTCAATAATATGCTTAAATTCTGCCTTCAAAAACATTAGTTGAAGTTATCACCTACTGATTTATTCAGTAGCATTTATTTTAAAAAGCTCTTGTGTTTTCCTACTTGAGTATTGTTTGAGAAAAAAGCTAATTTTCTAACTTTATCATTGAATAGTTTGTTGTAAAAATAAAATATATTTCTCAATTGTACTTAATTACCAGTTATTCTGAACCCAATTTTTGATCTAACACTGTAATCCATGGAAGACAGAAATCTAAAATACCTACTCCTTTTTATTCTTACAAATGAACACTTTTCCTTGTGTTATTATATATTACAGGCTTCCCTGGTGGCTCAGACATTAAAGAATCTGCCTGCAATGTGAGATAACTGAGTTCAATATTATATTGTATATATTGTATTATTTTATATATATATATATATATATATGCTACTTTAATATGAAAATGTGAAGAACAAAGACAGGAAGGGAAAGAAGAAACTAAAATATATTAAATACCTATATTTTACCAGGTTCTGAGCTACCTATCTGATAGCAAATTTGAATGCCTTTCTTTACACCACAGAGGCCCCTTAAAATGAAGCTTTCCAGGTGGCTCAATGCTAAAGAATCTATCTGCTAATGCAGGAGACATGGATTTGATATCTGAGTGGGGAAGATACCCTTGAGCAGGAAGTAGCAACCAACTGCAGTATTCTTGCCAGGAAAATCCCATGGAGAGAGGAGCCTGGAGGGCTGCAGTTCATGGGGTTGCACAGAGTCAGATGCAACTGAGCACACACACATGTTTCCTGAAAACTAAATTCAAAACTCTTTTGCAGTCTAAAGTTACATTAGAATTTAGCATTAAATGAATCTCTGTAATAAAAATCCTTTATTGATACAACTTTAAATAATTAGAGATAAAACATTTTCATTTTTGCCTTAGAAATTAACCTAGGATGGGAGATATTTAATATTAACAGTTAACATGGCAAACTCCAGGCAAAGGGAACACTTGCATGATAACCTAGGACAGAAATAAAGTTCAAGGACTGAGTATAGTAAGTAAGGAAGACAAGCGGAGACTGAAACAGTGTTCAAGATAAACCCAAGGACACCCTTCCTTTCTCCTCCCTGCCACCCTTTTTCCCTTCTTTTCTTCAAGCATCTTTCCTTTCTTCCCTCATTTCTTCTTTACTTCCCTGACTCATTGGAAACCTTTTGAATGACAACAAGCATGATGTTTAGCACAACAGATTCATGTTAAAGATGATATATAAAATTTTAAATAGTACTTTATCATATTTGGTTAGATATGCCTTAGATATAATTAATTCTCACTAAAAATGTTTTGCTTTTGTGATTATAGAATGTCTTCATATTATTCATTAATACCATTTTAACTTTCCATGATTTTTATCCAATTCAGTCCTTAGGAATTGCATCAATTTTATCTCTCTCATTCACTTATTTTCCTTTTGAAATGCTCAAATCAAGGCAGGTGTTTACAAATATCTTTCTTTAGAATGGTTGCAATCATAATAATAGTACATTTGATTCATAAATTTAATTTCCCAAAATATTTAGTTTGGAATGAATCCAAAACAAAATATTACATTATTCAAAAGAGATAATATCTCAGGAAATGTATGCCATGATCAAATATATATTTAAAACAATCATAGTCCACATGCATCTTTCATTACAATTTTATTTTAAACATATGTCTATTGCTATGTGAGGAAGATTTTGCAGAGACAATAGGAATTACAAGTTACTGCAGACCTTTCTGTGGCCACGCTTATCTTCCCATGCTTGGTGTGAGTCCTCTTGGGAACATATCTGGTGCATCTCGTGTCTCCAGCAACTATTTCTTTGCTGGACATAGTGCAATAATTCAATAAAAATTGAGAAATAAGTGATTAGATGAATGAATGATTTGTCACTCAAACTTCCACTTTATTTTTTCCTATGTTTATTATAATTGAAAAAAGAGTCCTGTGTCTGAGCATGTGATTAACCCAGAAAGTGGTTTATTGGCTTTTAGAATTATGCCAGAATAGGTACTCTGAGTTTCTTTCTTTGCACAATAAGTAGGTAAGGGTAAAACATAATGTTGATAGCTGAAATTAAATTTTAAGGACTCTCCTTCCCTATCAAAAAATCAAAAATGAGGATGGAGGAGAAATACACCTATAATTCTGGTAAAGTGGACACTCTTTGAGAGTAGATTTCTCAGTGCCCTGAAAACATCATTGTCAGGATCAGCATATTGTACCATCATCTAAAAAGTAGAGCTGATCCTAGGTCTCCTGTCTTAAGCCAAATAGCTCAAGGAAAACTGAAGTGGTGCCATTTCAGCAGCAGCCTCTGGTTACTTGCAGATGTACTTATAAATTATTTCTGGAGAAAAGCTTTCAAAATTTAGGACTCAAAGACACCAAAGACTGTGATCAGTCAATTATATCACAATCAAAGAACATGAAACACAGGAAAAAGTAAGACATGAATGAGCCAGCAGAAACAATCAGTGATAAATTTAGAATCCCAAGGCTATATATATTAAAGAATCATACATAGGACAGCTGTATATGGAATGTTAAAAAGAAATAAGAAATGAAATCATGAAGGTGAGAAAAAGATAAGAACAGGCAGATGGTGGTGGTGGAATGGAACTTCCAAATTTTAAAAAAATCATTATTGTAAGAAATATTGAACCAATGGATTAAAATACCATACATTTTACATTTATATATGCATATGTGTATATATATATATGGTAAACAATAATAAAATGAGAAATTTAGCAAATAGACAAGTAAAAGGAAAATATAAGAAGAATAAAAGATATGGAAGATAGGATAACAAAATTGAACATACAATGAGCTGCATTTTAAGAAAAAAGAATGGCATCATGTAATACATGAACCATGGCTATATATATATATATATATATATATATATACACACACACACACACACACACACACAGAGATATATGATAAAGAATAATAAAATGAGAAACTTAGAAAAGAGACAAGTAAAAGGAAAATACAAAAGAAGAATAAAAAGATTTAGAAAATAGGATAAAAAAATTGAACATACACTGAGCTGGATTTTAAGAAAACAGAATGGAAGTCATGTAATACCTACATGAATCTGGCTGTAAGTTGTCTAGAACCAATGAATCCATGGAGTATAGCATATCCAATATAGGAAAAATAAGAACTCATGTTTCTAGATATGTAGAATGCACAAAGTCTATAGTAGAATTGCAGAATCTAAAGGATATAGATAAAGGTGGCCATTTTAAAATTAGATATGAGACCACTGAGAAAGGAACAATTAAAATTAAAGCAGATTTGTTAGCACAAGAGAAAACAGAAAAGTTAAGAATATTACCTTTAGAGTTACTATTTCCTTCTCCAGGAGATATTCCTGACCCAGGGATTGAACCCAGGTCTCCCGCACTGTAGGCAGACGCTTTACCATCTGAGCCACCAGGGAAGTTCAGAGTTATGATAGAAAACATTTAACAACCTCAAATCATCTAGAAACAAAGGTGAAATAAAGGCCTTCAGAGATAAAGAGCTCATCACCAGAAGACCTACCATAAAGGAAATTCTAAATGATGGGCTTCAGTAAGAAGGAAAATGATGACAAAAGGCTAGTATAAGAAGCCAGAAATGAATAAATTAAGCAGTAAACATACATATTGTTTTTGTTGTTCAGTCACGAAGTCATGTCCAACTCTTTGTGACCCCATGGACTACACCATGCCAGGCTTCCTTGTCCTTCACTATCTCCTGGAGCTTGCTCAAACTCATGTCCATTGAGTCAGTGATGCCATCCAACCATCTCATCCTCTGTCATCCCCTTCTCCTCCAGCCTTCAGTCTTTCCCAGCATCAGAGTCTTTTCAAATGAATCAGTTCTTCGCATCAGGTGGCTAAAGTATTGGAGTTTCAGCTTTAGCATCAGTCCTTCCAATGAATATTCGGGACTGGTTGGATCTCCTTGCAGTCCAAGGGACTCTCAAGAGAGTATGAGTGTATTAATATAGTATATCTTAAACTAACGTTTCTCAAAGTATGTAATGTAGAGCTAGTCTTAATACATGTATTTTTTTCTGATCACCATAAGGTTGTATGGTCAAATCAATTTGGAAAATGTAGCATATATTTCCTGTCTCTGGAATTTAATGACGCACATGAGCATAATTAAATGCTTGGGAAATACCTACAGAAAAGTAATCTACTTAATTTTATTTAACCTAGTGCTTTCTAAATTTATTTGATCCTGGTGGTAGATATAGGTGTGCATACTTAGATCTTCCTTCAAGAGAGAACCTGCTACAAGTGTTCCTCCAGCTGCTGTGGGATCCACTGTTCTTCCCGAGCCCCTAGGAACAGAACCAGGCCTCTCTTGACAGATGCAGAACCTGTTTGGGGCTCTCATTTATCTGGCCAGGAGACTCTCACAATTGCACTGTCATCCAAGGCATTTTCAACACCACTGCATTTCTCCACCTCTCTCTTTTCACAGGAATCAGACTTTCACTCTCGTCTGAAAGCTCTCCTTGTCTGCTTGATCCCTTTCCTTGCACAGGTTTTACCTGCACAGGTATTTCCCTCTTCAATACCTTTACTTTCAACATCATTTTGGAATCTGCTCCCCAGAAGACTCAAAATTACATGATCATAAGACGTTTTGTTCTTGAACCATAGCAACACATGTTCCTTGGAAATAAGGATCCATGGAAAACTTTTTGGGAACTGCTGTTTTAAGCCAAACTCTTGCTGCCAGGAAATTGTACAAAAACTTTTGTTTTAAACAACTCATACTTTTGTAGTAGGAAAATATTGTTTTAAAATTATATATGTATATCCCTTTTTCCTCTTTATCCTTTGTTTTTTTTATTTTAGAATAAGGGGTATGAAAAAATAATCCTCAATGCCAAAGTAAATCAATCTGATATTTTCATTAGGTAATTTTGCCATTCTAAGTGTAGTTTTATTTCACTGAAGCATGAATTCAAAGCAAGAGGTACAAGGAAGAAAAAGAGTTAATATGTTTTGTTCTGTTTTTATTAATTTTTAGTATTGCAGAGTTGTATATCTAAATCAAATTAAACAATTCATTATAAAATTCTTATTCAAACATGAAAAAATCCAAAAAAGTAGATAGTTTATTGAGCATTGTAAATATTCTACTCCTCGATAATCTGTAATGAGAAACATTTTTAAGAGCCTTATTCCTCTTAGATATAAGAAAATTTTAAATGATTTAATAAGTAGGCAACTATTGGAGAAAATAGCTACAATAAACTAATAAAACCAAAGCTCCTCTAACTTTGAAACCAATACCTAGAAATGTCCTCCTGGGTGTCATCATAAATAATTTTTCCAAAGTGAGCAACTGAAATGTCAACAATATATAAACTATCTTACTACATGACTCATTCATTCATTGAAATAGGCTTACCAATTTCTTAGATAGCAGATACCTGTGCAGATGGTGACTACAGCCATGAAATTAAAGACTCTTGCTCTTTGAAGGAAAAGTTATGACCAACCTATACAGCATATTAAGAAGCAGAGACATTACTTTGCCAACAAATATCCATCTAGTCAAAGCTATGGTTTTTCCAGTAGTCATGTATGGATGTGAGAGTTGGGCTATATAGAAAGCTGAGCACAGAAGCATTGATGCTTTTGAACTGTGGTGTTGGAGAAGACTCTTGAGTCCTTGGACTGCAAGGAGATCCAACTAGTCCATCCTAAAGGAAATCAGTCCTGAATATTCACTGGAAGGACTGATGCTGAAGCTGAAACTCCAATACTTTGGCCACCTGATGTGAAGAGCTGACTCATTTGAAAATATGCTGGGAAAGATTGAAGGCGGGAGGAGAAGGGGACAACAGAGGATGAGATGGTTGGATGGAATCACTGACTCAATGGACATGAGTTTGAGTAAAATCTGGGAGTTGGTGATGGACAGGGAGGGCTGGAGTGCTGCAGTCCATGGGGTTGCAAAGAGTTGGACACGACTGAGCGACTGAACTTAACTGAACTGAACTGTGCTAGGTATTATAGATTTATTTTAGAATAAGCCTCAAATTCTGAAACTTGCAAAAAATAAATTAACTTGGAAAACATTTCCAAGTACCTATCATGACTAAAACATATTTGGTTTCAAAATTACTATTTTATTTTTACTCAGAGTAATTAATTCTTTTGGATGAGTATTTTCAAATCACAAAGACTAAATTCATTGTTTTAATGAGTTAAAGTTTAAATGAACCTCTCTTCCTAAGGCATTCATATTGGCTACTTTTGAAAATGCCTTTATCTTAAAGGTTTAAAATGTCCTTCCTCAATTCTCTTGTAAGGGAGACTAAGTTAACAGCCTCTGAGACTCTTATAAGAGAGACTGAGTAACATAAGGGAGTTATGTACTCCTTACTGGGCTGTTAGTAGCTTTACAGTCTTTCAAAGAATACACCTGCTGCTCATAAAAAACATTTATGTTGCTACAGAATTTGGCTGTGTTTTAAAATCATGTATTTCCAATGACCTTGTAGAATCCACACTGATCTAATATTTTCAGAGGAAAATAAATAAGAATTGATATCTGCCCATTTACTTGAGAAGATCACTGGAAAATTAGAAAATTTCATTATCATTAAAGTTCTAATATAGGAAAAGTTGGTTTTCTTTAATGTTCTTTACTTTCTTGGTGGACACTATTTGAGTTTGTTTAGCTGTTTTACTTTGAAACTTTGTCTCAATTTATGTGTGTTGAAAAAGACAAGTTTACGTTCATATATACAATATAATATATATATATATATATATATATATATGTGTGTGTGTGTGTGTGTGTGTGTCGTTGAAGCTAAGTCTCTTCAGTCATGTCCAACTTTTTGCGACCCCATGGACTTAGCCCACCAGGCTCCTCTGTCTATGGGGTTCTCCAGGCCAGCATCTTGGAGTGAATTTCCATTTTCTTCTACAGGGTATCTTCCCAACCCAGGAATTGAACCTGAGCCTCTTACATCTCCTGCATTAGCTGGCAGGTTCTTTATCACTAGCGCCACCTAGGATAAACACACACACACACACACACACACACACACACACAAAGCTAATGACTTAAATACTATTAGAAACATCATTATTTCCACAAAATAATTGAAAATGCGAGTGAGGATATTAGAGTTAACTTAGATACTCCTTAAGCCTTTAGTAATAGGAAATCGTTGTCTATAGTTAGAAAATGTTAAGTTTTAGGTTGCAAAGAGTCAGACTGGATGAAGTGACTTAGCACAAGCTTTAGCTGAGGAAGTATTCTGCAGTCCTTCATGGTTGAATGCAATATAAATTGTTTTTGGCTAAGTTTCAGTTGGCAAAGGCAAATTGTTCCCAGAACCTATGTTTCATCCTTCTATATAACACAAGGACATTTAAAAAAGGCAATCCATGCATTCATTATTTCCATATGTCCCTTGATTCTTGTGATTTTGTGGGGTAAATCACAGCAGGTAGATGGATGAAATCTTTCTAATTTGCCCTAATATGTATGACTACTAGGACTGCTGCTACCAACAACCTCGTGGTAATTTTCTTAATATTTAGTGAATTATGCATCATAACACTTTTACCTTAGCATATTTAACAGCTACATATTTTTAAAAGACCACCATATAGTCCTTCTGAAGACTTAGTTCAGTTGTTGGTTAAGTACAGTGGTTAAGATTTTTTATTGCTCTCTTCTATCCATAACATGGCAAATAGGTGTGACAGACACATAGTGCCTTATAGCTCCTGAAACGTGTCACATTAAGGATTATTACAAATCACTATTTTCAATCTCAAAATGGTGCTATTGTACCAGTAAGAGCTACATGAACTACATTAACTAGTCAACTGATCATGCCCACAGATGCAAGTAACTGACTTGAAGCCCAAGTAACTAACTCTAAAGGAGGATCTGTCATCTGAAGAAATTTCTAGACATTGGTGTTTTTCTCACCCATAGATCGCAACTGCACCGCTAATCACATAAGGCATCTGACTCCTGGGCATTCAGCTGATTTACTCTACTAACTCTATTGACATGGAACTAAAAGAGGAAAGTTTTTGTAGTTCTAAGTGATCTACTAAATAACCAATGCAGTTTCCATCGATAAACTCAGAATATAATTGATTATTAAAATGTCTTACTGTAAGCGACAGATGTTTCCACCAACTACATATACATCTATTTAATAATATCAATAGCAAAATAACCAGTCTATCTTGTATTTGAAGAGGGTATTGCAGTTCAGAATATCTTTCATATGCATTCTTAGTCAATGCATCACAGCAATATTGTGAGGTGAATGAAGCTGAGGTTTTTGTTTATTTTTAATCTGAATGTGCTGTGGATCAGCAATATTATGGCATATTTACATTCACCTGTCTGTGAGTCACACAAAGACAGCACTGTATCTCCAAATTTCAGCTCAAAAGAATCAGATAATTAGATGTTTAAGTTGATTAAGTTTTATGTGTTAAAAGAGAATCTTCAAAATACCATCACCCAATCTAGTGACAAAAAAATAGAATCCCATATTAGATTGAAAATTCCATATTTGATTGAGATCTATGAGATACAGGTTAATGGTCAATCTGCTTGTTCCAGTTACCTATTACTGCATAACAACAGTACCCCAAAAATGTAGTGGCTTAAAAATAAGTATAGCATCTCATGAATCTACAGACCATATAATTTGAACAGGACACAGCAGGAGCTGCTCCACAATTTCTGGAACCTCAGCTGGGATGATAGAAAATAGGTTAAGGGCTGGAACACCTGAAGAATGTCCATGCTTAGGGTCTCATCATCATCCCCTCCCCCACCACCTCCCTCTCTCCTCCACCACCTCACCAGCTGTCTCTCCAGGGTTCCCCCAAGTGGCTATTCTGGAATTCTCCACAGCTTGACAGTCCCAGGCTAGTCATACTTCTTAGATTGCAATGCAGAGCTCCAAGCCAAAAGTGAAAATTGCCAGTTTTCTTAGAGACTGGGCAAGTAACTGAAATTGCTCACTCCTACACTATTTTATTGGTCAAATCAGTCACAGGCTAGACAAGATTCAAGGAGTGAGGGGCAAAAATCTGACTTTTCAATGAAAGGAGTGTAAAAGACTTTGCCACCATCTTTAATTCGCTGTGCTACTTTATTTTATACCTATATAATATTACATGCTTTGTTTCTAGTTTGTACTAACTTAAAAATAAATATTTTTCAGTATGGGCAAAGCAAGTATTAATGTTGAATGTGTATGAAATTCTAGAAGTTTTAAAACTATTTTAATAATTGCATATTACTGTAGGGTTAAAAAAAAACCAACTAGTTAATTTATAAAAGTAAAGCAAAAAGAAAGAAAAACAGAAAACTATCACAAAAAAGTCTTTCAGTTCTTTGAATCTGGACTGTACATTGGGTTGTGCCAATGTGGTCACTGCAAATAAAACAGAATTATAGGATCAGATTATCTACTCTTGAAAGTAAGGAAATTTATGAAGATGCAATGAAAAAGAATCCATTACTAGTACCACCAACCCAAGTACCAACTGATGAATACTTAAAATGGGCAATATTTGTGACCATGACGAAAGAACAAAGACTTCTTCAATTGACCCAGATTATATTTTGCTGTGGCTGCGGCTGCTGCTGCTAAGTCGCTTCAGTCGTGTCCGACTCTGTGCGACCCCACAGATGGCAGCCCACCAGGCTCCCCCATCCCTGGGATTCTCCAGGCAAGAACACTGGAGTGGGTTGCCATTTCCTTCTCCAATGCATGAAAGTGAAAAGTGAGAGTGAAGTCGCTCAGTCGTGTCCAACTCTTGGCGACCTCATGGACTGCAGCCTACCAGGCTCCTCCGTCCATGGGATTTTCCAGGCAAGAGTACTGGAGTGGGGTGCCATTGCCTTCTCCAAGATTATATTTTAATTTACCCTAAATTTAACTTACTGATTCATCATAGACAATTTCCTCTGATTTGATTTCAAAACTAGTTTATATGTGGAGTAAGTAAATTATATATATATCCATTGTTTGATAATGAGGCAGCTTAAAATAATATTTCTGGAAAATGAGCTTGCTTTGCCTTGAATTCCCTTTCTTGCCTTTAACACCATCTGTAGTTATCTCCACATTATCTCAATATGTTTTTTTGGATTCAAACACCAGCACTGGAACTAAAAGAACCATGTGTGCATTTGTGTGTGTATGTGTGATCTGTGGGAAGCTACAAATTACTGCAATCTGTTTATTAATATTATATTACTAATTTTCTGTCATTAATGACAATCATGGGATATTACTCAGTTTCCAGTCGCAATATCTAACTAAACCTATACTTTGTTGTGTTTGAGTATAAACCTTGAAGCATTCATTTGATGCACATGTTAATATTACTGGTCTTCTAAGGAAATTTAAAGACAATGACTGCCTTAGATCACTAACTGAAAATATTGAGTTATTTAGAGCATAATGGGATGATTTTCAAGTCACGATGATGTCACTTACAAAGAAGATTTAAAATCTCTCTTTGACGGAGGGGGACTACATTCCTTAAAACCTAAATTATGCTTTGTAGTTTTATGCATTGATCTTAACAGATATCTTTGTTTCAGTCTTGAACAAAACAAATATATCTGTCATCAGATCACAATTAAGACCCATCAGCAAATATAACAAAAAAATTAAAGTCTCATCATAGCAACAACGTACCTTTAAATGGAAAGATAAAAATGAAAAATAAATCTTTTCAAAATAAAAATGAAAAATAAATAGGAAAGTGTTTTCTTCCTATTCTAGGTGAGACTAAGACATTCTCATGCTTGTACATTTAAATGAATTTCTGCCTCCTTTTCAATGCAAGAAGCAGCTCTATGTCACCATGTTATGCAGCTGCTTTGAACAAATGTTAAGACTTTACATGATACTCAGAGAAGATGTTTTTCCATGGAGACTTTTCCACAGAGCTTTTTTTTTTTTTTTTTTCACTACTGGAAATTTCACGCTAGTGAAATTTTATCTTCTTTTTTATTCTTACCTATAATTTTTACCTTCCTTATTATTCACTTTAATTCTGTCAGTATAACTAGCAATGAAGTGATAGTTTTGGAGTCCTGTCACCTGTGTTTACTGTCCAGTTATTTCATTTTCAAAGACTTCTTCTCTACTAGTCTTTGTACTTCTTAGCTATCATATAATCCAATTAACACTATTGTGAAAAAAATTAACTATGGACATTCTGTGTACTCTATATTTTTCTTCTCTAAAAACCATGTTACTGTATCTAGCTTTATTTTTTTAATCCACATTCCACAACCAGGAAGAATTAATCAAAGCAGCATGAATATGTTGCTTTTCTCATTTTGTGTCACTCCATTCAGCCTTGTTCTTCCAGTAGTTTAACTTTGAAAACATTCAGTTTGACCTTTGGAATACTCTTTATATTTGAAGAAATCAACATATGTGTACTAGTGCTTCCAAAGACTCTTACTGTGGTTTTTTCTTCTCAGTGGCATTTATTGATAACTTATCTTAATTTTATGATAAAATTGCTTCATAATGAACTTTTATATAGCTACCTTAGTATCACTGATATTACTGATAACTATTGATATCAGCAGATATTGGAAAACTTTTCTTTTTTTTCTTGTATTTATTTTTCAATATAAATTTATTTAATTGGAGGCTAATTACTTTACAATGTTATATTGGTTTGCCATAGATCAACATGAATCCATATGTCTAAACTAAGCATAATTGTCAAATATTCTTATAGTGGGTATAATTTCCTTTCAATTTCTCACCTTTTAGATAAAATAATTTTATCCATCCTCAATACTTCAGTAAGTATGAATTTAAAAAAATGTTTTGTTCTACATATATATTCCCTCCTTTTTCTATGTATGTTATTAATTTTATCACCAAATTTATGCATAGTTTTAAAATTTTATAAATTCCTCAAGCCTTAAGAAAGAATGATAAATTTCAAGTGTTGTCTATGATATACTTTTAAGAAAATCACGGTATCAAGCTTTAAACATTGAATTTCTAAATTTATACTTAAAAGCCATTATATTTATAGAGTAATAGAGCACAGAATCACCTGGAGAAGGAACTGGCAACCCACTCCAGCATTCTTGCCTGGAGATTCCCATGGACAGAGGAACCTGGTGGACTACAGTCCATGGAGTCGCAAAGAGTTGGATATGACTGAGTGATTAACACACACACAACAGAGCACAGAAGGAAAAACTGTATCCCATCTGTACAAGGGTAGGTTACACGAATACAGATGGGAAAGTTAAAACTGAAGAAATATTAATATATACATAAGTATTAAAATATATTTCAGCATAGATCTCAGGTTTTCAAGCATATTGTTTTGCAAAATATTTTTGACAAGTAAAATATCAGCTCTTCTCCACAAAGTTATGAAGAAAACAAGTCAGCTATACTGACGTAATATTATTGTGTTTTGATTATGAATGTACCATAAGCAAGCAAAACAACTTTTTCTCATCTCTCATTTGAAATATCATTAATTTATGCAAACTAATTTTAAATTGCTGTAACAATATGTATAATTTAAAAGCTATACATATAGAGCAATTAATTCATCAATTTACTTGTTCAGTATATTTGGCCAATGTATTATGAAGGCTTACAATATACTAGAAACATTATATTTTAAGCAATGAGAACACGGAAGTAAAACACATACAGAATTTTTAAAAAGACCTCTCAGAGCATCTGCAGAATTACTTCAAGGCATAAGCCTATAATTGCCCTATTTTAAATGAACTACCTATTTATAATAGTTCCTAAAAGAAAGAAATACTGCCAAACACATCTGCTGGACCTGTAAAAGGGTTTTATATTATATATTATTATATATATATAAATATATACCAACCTAAATAGCATATTGAAAAGCAGAGACTTTGCTTTGCCAACAAAGGTCCGTCTAGTCAAGGCTATGGTTTTTCCAGTGGTCTTGTATGGATGTGAGAGTTGGACTGTGAAGATAGCTGAGCACCAAAGAATTGATGCTTTTGAACTGTGGTGTTGGAGAAGACTCTTGAGAGTCCCTTGGACTGCAAGGAGATCCAACCAATCCATTCTGAAGGAGATCAGTCCTGGGTGTTCTTTGGAAGGAATGATGCTAAAGCTGAAACTCCAGTACTTTGGCCACCTCATGCAAAGAGTTGACTCATTGGAAAAGACTCTGATGCTGGGAGGGATTAGGGGCAGGAGGAGAAGGGGACGACAGAGGATGAGATGGCTGGATGGCATCACCAACACGATGGACGTGAGTCTGAGTGAACTCCAGGAGTTGGTGATGGACAGGGAGGCCTGGCGTGCTGTGATTCATGGGGTTGCAAAGAGTCAGACATGACTGAGTGACTGAACTGAACTGACTGATATATATTTATATAAATATATAAATATTTTTATATATTTTTCTTACAATAAGTTTAACCCTTTGAGATGGTATAATCATCTCAGTTCTCATAGACTAACTACAGTTAGGACTCCATTGGTCTTATTCTAGCACCAGTATTTTGTAACGGTCACATTGTAATAACTTAACCATTTTTCCCTAAAAGTAAATTTAAGCACTATTTCAAACAATTAATTATCTGCTTATAAGTTAACTGTTTTCTCAAAATCAGCTTGAATGCTTAATTCTTGATCAATATACTTCTCCCATCAGGTGTACTTTGCTACTATCTCTACTATTGCTCAACATTTAACATTCAAGGAATGCATTTTAATTTTCATTTTAGGTGAACATTAGATGGAATATAAGAAAAAACTCACGAATGGTTTTAAAAGTGATTTAGAGTTATCTCCTGTTTTGGATTACTGGAGTAATCAAGAGTTGATTATAGTAAATTATAGCTGTGATATACTAAATGATACTTCTCCAAAAGTGCAGTCAGAAAGTAGTTGTGTACTTAGAATATCTACTTCTATATTTTTTTACTCACACTTAATTTGTAATTTTGTCATAGCAGTTGCCAATTTTTAAGAAAAAATTAAAAAAGAAATACACTTTACCCACTAACTTAGTACACTCTACCAACTAGCTTGTTAACTCTTTTTCCTTCCAAGTTAAGAATTTCATCTTGTATACTTAAATGAATGTAAAAAAAGAAAACAACTCTTTTGTTTACCAGCAAAAAAACCCAACTGTGATGATTACTTAAGGATGTCAAAATGTCTCATCCAAGGCATAGTAGAATGTTCTAGACTCAGGAGTGCAGCAATCAGAAAAACTGAGGTTATTCAATATAATTCTCTCTATATATCTTCTCATTATGAATTAAGTATCACTGGAGAAGAAATCCATAAGCATTTATGTTGTCATTTATATTTGAGACAATCATCTTTGTTGGGCACCAGCCCTATTTTCCCATGATTGTGGAGCTAACTTAGATCTGGTCTTCAGAGAATCAGTGTGAGCTGGAAGCCACCCCAATTTGCACTTCCACATTGGAGCACAATTCTAATAGTCCAGTTCCCAATGACATGTGACCAGAGCTGCACCATATGTTAAAAGATGGCTAGGTATTCCTTTGAGGATATCAATCAGTAGATATACATTAATATTAAACACTATCTAATGCTCAAAATTCTCCAAGCCAGGCTTCAGCAATATGTGAACCGTGAACTTCCAGATGTTCAAACTGATTTTAGAAAAGGCAGAGGAACCAGAGATCAAATTGCCAACATCCGCTGGATCATTGAAATAGCAAGAGAGTTCCAGAAAAACATCTATTTCTGCTTTTTTGACTATGCCAAAGCCTTTGACTGTGTGGATCACAATAAACTGTGGAAAATTCTGAAAGAGATGGGAATACCAGACCACCTGACCTGCCTCTTGAGAAATTTGTATGTAGGTCAGGAAGCAACAGTTAGAACTGGACATGGAACAACAGACTGGTTCCAAATAGGAAAAGGAGTACGTCAAAGCTGTATATTGTCACCCTGCTTATTTAACATATGCAGAGTACATCATGAGAAACACTGGACTGGAAGAAACACAAGCTGGAATCAAGATTGCCAGGAGAAATATCAATAATCTCAGATATGCAGATGACACTACCCTTATGGCAGAGTGAAGAGAAACTAAAAAGCCTCTTGATGAAAGTGAAAGAGGAGAATGAAAAAGTTGGCTTAAAGCTCAACATCCAGAAAACAAAGATCATGGCATCTGGTCCCATCACTTCATGGAAAATAGATGGGGAAACAGTGGAACAGTGTCAGACTTTATTTTCTGGGGCTCCAAAATCACTGCAGATGGTGACTGCAGCCATGAAATTAAAAGACGCTTACTCCTTGGAAGGACAGTTATGACCAACCTAGATAGAATATTCAAAAGCAGGGACATTACTTTGCCAACAAAGGTCCATCTAGTCAAGGCTATGGTTTTTCCTGTGGTCATGTATGATGTGAGAGTTGGACTGTGAAGAAGGCTGAGCGCTGAAGAATTGATGCTCTTGAACTGTGGTGTTGGAGAAGACTCTTGAGAGTCCCTTGGACTGCAAGGAGATCCAACCAGTCCATTCTGAAGGAGATCAGCCCTGGGATTTCTTTGGAAGGAATGAAGCTAAAGCTGAAACTCCAGTACTTTGGCCACCTCATGCGAAGAGTTGACTCATTGGAAAAGACTCTGATGCTGGGAGGGATTGGGGGCAGGAGGAGAAGGGGACGACAGAGGATGAGATGGCTGGATGGCATCACTGACTCGATGGACGTGAGTCTGAGTGAACTCTGGGAGTTGGTGATGGACAGGGAGGCCTGGAGTGCTGCGATTCACGGGGTCGCAAAGAGTCGGACACGACTGAGCGACTGAACTGAACTGATGTATCCAACACTCCTTTACTTTTTATTTTGTTCTTTGAAGGAACTGATATCACGTTTTTGAGGCTATTGCTGCCTACCTAGGGGTATATATTGATACACATTGAAATAACAAGAGGAAGGAACCAGATAGTATAAAATTATTCTGTAATTCTTTGAATCATTTCTTTCAAATTATGTAGCAAAAGAAAAAATGTTTAATTCTGCCATGCCACCCTGTGATCTGTTTGTTTGAAAGTTGAGAATATTATCTTAAATAATATACATTAAAGAGTGAAGTGAACTTTACACTTTACATAACTGTATTAGATTTGCCAAATATCAAAATGAATCCGCCACAGGTATACATGTGTTCCCCATCCTGAACCCTAAGTTTAAAAATAAAATAAAATTAAAAAAAAAATATGCTTAAAAAAAATAAAATAAAATAAAATAGTGCTGTTATTGATTTCATAAAATAAAATAAAATAAAAAAAAAAGAGTGAAGTGAAGTGAAAGTTGCTCAGTCATGTTTGATTCTTTGTGACCCCATGGACTATAGCCTACGAGGCTCCTCTATCCATGGAATTCTCTAGGCAAGAATACAGAGTGCATTGCCATTTCCTTCTCCAGGAGATCTTCCCAATCCAGGGATCAAACCTGGGCTTCCCTCATTACAGGCTGATTTTCTACTGTCTAAGCCACCAAAGAGTAATAGACTTAAATTACAAACTATTTTAAAATTAATGACATTAAGGAACATATATATCCAAACTTTGTATATGACCCATGCAGAAAAAGATGAGAAAGAAGAAATGAATAAGTGTAAAATAAAAAATTAATGAAACTGAATCAAGAAACTGTATTTAATTTATAAAATCAAAAGCCAGTGTTTTTGAAGACTGATAAAGTAAGCAAGCTTGACAGGAAGGAGGGAAATGATATTTATTAAAGAGATTTTCAATGATAAGTCAAGCCTAATTGTAAATTTAGATCTATAAATGTAATGGATAATTTTCTGTTGATTAACAAAAATGAATAGGAAGAATATCTGAATATAGGGTAAAATAATTTTAAAACATGGCCAAATATCTGTCCCTGAAATGATCTATCTCAATTGAGGTTTTAAGGAACAGATAATTACCATGTTATATCAATTATTCTAGAACATTAAAAAATGAAAAAGTTTCATAATATATTCTCTTAAATATAACCTAACTCAAATAGTACAACCAAATATTGATAATAGAAAGGAAAAAATAAGAAAACTCTAGGCCAAGATCATTTAAAGAGAGGTATAAAAATTCTGTTTGAAATATTTTCAAATTGAATCAAAAACTGCAATAAAAATTTTAGAACTATATTATAACCAGATGTTAACAAGTAGGGATTATCTTAGGAATGCAAAGATAGTTATTCATAAGTATATATTATATTAAGGTGGAAAATGTATAATTACTTTTGCAAATACAGATAAATTGTTTTATAACATTTAATACTCATTTCACATTTTAAAAGCATAATACAAACAAAATTATAGTGTAAGAAAAAAGAAGAAAAGTTCTCACCTAGATACCTATTAAAAACCTAAATCAAACATAATTGTATTTAACAGTTATGTATTAACAACTAATCCATTCAAGAAAAAAGAAAATCAGGCTGCTGCTTTTACTGCTGCTATGTGGTATTCTACAAAAGATCTCTGCATTGCAATAACACAAGATGAATAAGGGACTTGCTTTTTTATACAGCAAGCACTTATAGATTTACTCATATAGGTCTTGCATATTTCTTGTCATAAACTATAAGTTTTTTGTTGCTATGGTAAATGGAATATTTTAAAATACAATTTTACTGGGCATTGCTAGTGTATAAGAAATTAACTGATAATTGTATGTTGGCTAACTAATTGACTTATTAGTTCTAAATATTTTCAGTTAATCTTCTATGGATTTCTAGGTAGACAGTCATAATTAGCAGAGAGAAAATAACGGCTTATTACAGCTCAGTCATTAGGAGAGTCATTTTCCACATATTAGAAAGAAATATTATTTTTAAAGTTTAGTAAGACAATTAACTTAGACTTTAGGAAGAGCCTGTGTACCATATGGTTTGCCTAGAGTAGAATAAGATTCTCTCTCTAAAGAGCTCTTAAAAAAGAAATAGATTAATACTTCTTTGGAATGAATCAAATAAACTGATACAAGAATGGAAATGGATGACTTTTTGGAACTATAAACTCTTTTATAATTATGTCTATCTTACAGACACAATATAACTTCAGTTCCTGGACTCGCACAGCTCATTCTGATGCTCTATTTTACAAATCCTGCAATTGGAGTGCACTGGGAGTTGGTGACTCTCAAAGAACATTAAAAGATCTCATTCTAATTAAATTCAAAAACAAACTGAAGAACCAAGCACAATGCCCATGTATTAATTTTAGGGAAGCTGTCCTTTCCAGAAACTAATTTCTTTGTTTCAACTTCAACAGCACGTGAGAATCCACATTAGTAATCAGGAAATTACAACATCAAAGTAAAAATATGAAAAATCTTAAGAAATCTTTCAGCCGGGGTATGATAAGTACCTACCCCCACCTAGGATTCATTCTTGTAATAACGACCTTTAAAATAAAAGCAACCAAATTCAGTATCCCTCTTCTTTGGAAAATAATTATTAAACTCTGACAAGATCTAGTACACAAGCTTTCCTTTAACTGGAGGTCATGTGAAATGACTTCATTTAATTTAAGTAAAATATTTTCAGATTTGTTTATACCATTGTTTAGACAACAAGATTCTTTGATAAACTTTCAAAAGTTACGTTTCTAGGCTATGCAGTTCTCGCTTTGTCAGGAAAAATATTCTGCTACAGACCATGTTCTAAATGTGGTTTTAATTTGTTTAGTTTTGAGAAGATTATTGTGGAGACATTTCAAGGGTCTTCTACCATGAATTTGTTGATGGATTGTGTGTGTGTGTGAGAGAGAGAAAGACAGAGAGACAGAGATGCGGAGTGAAAAAGACAGATACAAAAATGAAAAGAGACAAACGACAAAAAATAATTAAGCTAGGGGTCCCCAACCCTCGAGCCAAGAACTGCTGCTGGT
Organism: Bubalus kerabau; assembly: GCF_029407905.1. Taxonomy (NCBI): domain Eukaryota; kingdom Metazoa; phylum Chordata; class Mammalia; order Artiodactyla; family Bovidae; genus Bubalus; species Bubalus kerabau. Next base: position 88,082,722 of record NC_073625.1, read on the forward strand.
CCCTGACCTGTTAGAAAGCAGGCCACACAGCAGGCAGTGAGCAGTGGGTTAACAAGCAAAGCTTCATCTACATTTGCAGCCACTCTCCATCACTCACATTACTGCCTGAAGATCAGCAGTGGCATTAGATTATTAGACTGATTGTCATAAAAGTACAGATTCTACTATGAATTGCACATGTGAGGGATCTAGGTTGCACACTCCATCCCCTACACCTAAGTCCGAAGAAAAATTGTCCTCCATGAAACCAGTCCCAGGTGCCAAAGAGGTTGGAGACCACTAACTTAGAGGACCCCAAGCAGAGCTATTAATATCTACTTTTTTTTTTTAATTTTCTTAGGAATCTATAGCTTCAGTCTTCTATCCAGCAGAACAGGAACTTTACCATTGGCTTAATTAGGACATTGATATTAAAAAATAATGATTGTGGTAGTAGAATGCTAATTTTTAATACTACTTTTCCCTATTCCTGATGACTGAAACTTGGCATGACTTGAAAGGATAAAGAAAAATCCAACAGTGCTTTAATCTGTCCTCTTAGTGCTGTTCTGTTTATAAAGCCATGTAGGGTACCATCGTACATCAAAAATTCTAGAAGAATCTCCTGGATGTTATCAAGCAAATTCTATTCCCAGCCCCAAATAGAAATAATATGCTTTGAAAGATTGGGTGAATTATTAATATAAGCCCCTTGGAATTTCATGAAATCTGTCCATATGACATAATATCAAAATAGAAAAAAAACTAAATAGATGTGTTAACCTTAATAGAAAATAACTTTATCTTTGATATTACTACTTGAAATTTTCAATGTTGAGAATTCTTGCTGCCACTGAGGAACTTTTATTTAAAAATATTCTAATGCCATCAAATCATTACTATCTGGTTCACAGTTCAGTTCAATTCAGTTCAGTCACTCAGTCGTGTCCAACTCTTTAGGACCCCATGGGCTGCAGCACACCAGGCCTCCCTGTCCATCACCAACTCCAGGAGTTTACTCAAACTCATGTCCTGCTTCACAGTCCACCATAAATTTAAAGTTATTTCTAGTGATTAGATAACCAAGAACATAAAGTGTGTAAAAATAACCTTGGCTCAAAGTCTAATTTATAAGCATTTTTGTGCTACATGTATCTGCCTGACTTGGGGATAGTGAAAAATCACAACTTTAACAGAAGCTGCTGACTAGTTATGTGACTTGCTTTAGTAAGTGACTTATTCTTTCTGGACCTGTTCCATCATATGCTAAGTGAGACCAAAAATATTACTAGTTCTTCTTGCCATAAGATTATTATGAGTATTACATAAAGAATGTGTGTGAAGCTGTGGTACATATACACAATGGAGTACTACTCAGCCATTAAAAAGAACACATTTGAATCAGTTCTAATGAGGTGGATGAAACTGGAGCCTATTATACAGAGTGAAGTAAGCCAGAAAGAAAAACACCAATACAGTATACTAATGCATATATATGGAATTTAGAAAGATCGTAACAATAACCCTGTGTACAAGACAGCAAAAGAGACACTGAAGTATAGAACAGTCTAATGGACTCTGTTGGAGAGGGAGACGGTGGGAAGATTTGGGAGAATGGCATTGAAACATGTGTAATATCATGTATGAAACAAGTTGCCAGTCCAGGTTCAATGCACGATACTGGATACCTGGGGCTGGTGCACTGGGACGACCCAGAGGGATGGTGTGGGGAGGGAGGAGGGAGGAGGGTTCAGAATGGGGAGCACATGTATACCTGTGGTGGATTCGTTTTGATGTTTGGCAAAACTAATACAGTGTTTCAGGTTTAAAAATAAAATAAAATTAAAAAAAAAAAAAAGAAAATTGTAAAGCATTGCACAAATCATGGCTGTTACCTTATGACTGCTGGTATATATGTAGATCTATATGTCTGTAGCAAAATCTCTACAACATAACTTTTAACCACATGTGTAATCAAATTAGTTTAAAATTTAAGAAAAAAAACGTATAGAAATCCATTTAGACCCAAAGACTTTATGTGTGTGAGTGTATGTGTGTGTGTGTGATCAGCCAAATACTTTAAGAGAAAGCAAACCAGTTAAAAAGTGACCCAGAGGGATGGTATGGGGAGGGAGGAGGGAGGAGGGTTCAGGATGGGGAACACATGTATACCTGTGGCAGATTCATTTTGATACATGGCAAAACCAATACAATATTGTAAAGTTAAATAAAATAAAATTTTAAAAAAAAAGAACAAGAACAAGTCAGTTAAAAAAAAAAAAAAGTGACCACTTTATGGGCCTATTGAATCTTCTTCCATAAGTGGGACTGGGAAACCCAAGAGAATAAGATGAGGCATGATGAGAATCAGTCACAACAGGGGAGAGCAGGCTTATATTTCTGACATAAAACTTACAGAATATAATTGCTTAGGTAGATCTTTGATAATTATGTAAGCCAAATCTACTATAGTGCCCTAGAACCTTACCCTAGTGAGCATTCAATAAACGTCAATGGAATGAATGAATTTTCTGCATGAGCAAATGAATATCCTGGAGGTGACTTACCAAGGTACATAATAGAAGCAGAACCCAAATTGAGCCCAGGACAGGAGAATTCCAACCCAGAATTATTTACATGCAGCCTTCTGCTGATACAGATCACATTACCTTTGGTTACAGAAAGATACAGCCTTAATGACTAGACACCTGAGCCTATTTTCTTTTCACTAAATTAGGTTTCAAATTGAATGCTAAGAGGGTCCAGACTCTAGTAAGAACATCCCTGTTAATGACCATGAAAAGTTGACTTGTATATAGATAAAGCTTAGAGCATTTCAGGTAAATGAAAGATTCAATGTGACAATAAGATTAGACTCCCAGGAAAACTAGATTCTCAGAAGCTGGAAAGGGGCAATCTTGAGTCTAAGCTGCAGGATCTGCCCTTGAGAAGAAGACCTTAAATAAATGTCTACATCTCTAGAGAATAACAGATGTGTATTCTGTTTGACAGTAAATGCCCTAGTTCTGGACTTTGTTTTTAATATATGTGAATAACAATATACAAACAAAAAATTGTATACACATTTATTTTAGGAAATGATATATATATCATTATATTAAGTGCATTGCTACTAAATGTTTTGTCCCACAACTGATAGTATTAGTCATGCTCATCCAAGGGGAAATAGTGCAAAACCTGTTTCATGTTCAGCCAATAAGCATTAGTACATAAGATTGCCAGCGTTATCTTACCACAGTCCAGTGTACTTTGCAACCCATAGGGTTATGCCTTTGGAGCTTCATTTAGTGTCATTTATTTACTGCCTGACAACCTGTTTTGACCCTTAAAAGTGTGCAAATAATAACCTTGGTTTGGCCACAAAGACTAAAAAATAGCATTTTTTTGGAAAATAGTAAATGCTTAGAACTGGTTAATAATATATCATGAAAACTTATAAAGTACAGAAGTGCAGTACTTAGAAATTTGTAGACTTACACTGTATTTGAAAAGGTACACTGACAATTAGTAAGTTAAGCATGAAATGTAAGAAGTTAGAAGACAACATAATTAATACGAAGAAAGAAAATAATTTATATTAAGATAAGATATTAAATGAAATAGAAAGCAAAGAACGATAGAGAGATAAAGCCAAAAGTTGGTTCAAGCCTCTGGAAAGCTTGATCAAGAAAGCGAGTACTAAAATTGAATAATATTTAGAATGAGAAGACTTTACTATGGATTTAGCAAGGATGAAGAGCTTGTAAGATAGTATTATGAACAGTGGAATATATTACCTAGCAAAGTTGAAGACATAAGTATCATACAAGTAGCAATTCCATATTGTACAAACTCTAGAAAAACTCTCATACATCCCCTATTCAGGCATATTCAGAACTGAGTCCTCCTGGATCTGTGGCAAAGCACCATCTCTACCTGCTCACAGCTACTTTGAACTGGACTTGCTGTGCCACAGAAAGGGAATTAAGCAAAATTACTCTGGGACAGTAGTGCCCTATGCCTGTCATGGACAAGTGCTGACTTGGTTTCCCAAGAGCTTGGAAACACCAGGAGGAGAGAGGGCTGCAATGCCCTGGAAGGAGGAACTCTCGTGACTACTCTCTGTTCTCCCTTCCTTGGCATGCTCAGAGGAGGCAAGATGTGGGGCAGGGCAGTGGCGCTGTGATGCTGTGATTCAGTCAGAGGATCCGTGTGAGCATACGTCCTACTTAGTGATTTTTATTCCAGGGATGTAGTTATAGACATACTTCTGTGTAACTGTAGATATGCTAAAACCTATTTGCAAAAGGAGTCCTTTGCTCCTGGTAACTTTACTGAGTAATAAATTACTATTAAGTTATGTTTTTATGAAGGCTTCCCGGGGCTTCCCTCATAGCTCAGTTGGTAAAGAATCTGCTTGCAATGCAGGAGACCCTGGTTTGATCCCTGGGTTGGGAAGATCCACTGGAGAAGGGATAGGCTACCCACTCCAGTGTTCTTGGGCTTCCCTTGTGGCTCAGCTGGTAAAGAATTTGCCTGCAATATGGGAAACCTGGGTTTGATCCCTGGGTTGGGAAGACCCCCTGGAGAAGGGAATGGCTACCCACCCCAGTATTCTGGCCTGGAGAATTCCATGGACTGTATAGTCCATGGGATCACAAAGAGTCAGACACGACTGAGCGACCTTCACTTCACTATGTTTTTGTATTATTATGGGGCCATTCTAAGCAAATTTTTCAGTCTGTATCCGTATCCTCTGTCCCTAAGGATAAGACTAAATTCCTTTTTCAGAGATTTAAAATTCTCTCAATCATAATTCGGAGAAGGCAATGGCACCCCACTCCAGTACTCTTGCCTGGAAAATCCCATGGACGGAGGAGCCTGGTAGGCTGCAGTCCATGGGGTCACTAAGAGTCGGACACGACTGAGCGACTCCACTTTCACTTTTCACTTTCATGCATTGGAGAAGGAAATGGCAACCCACTCCAGTGTTCTTGCCTGGAGAATCCCAGGGATGGGGGAGCCTGGTGGGCTGCCGTCAATGGGGTCACACAGAGTCGGACACGACTGAAGCGACTTAGCAGTAGCAGCAATCATAATTACTTATCGTGAAATGCTACTCAGAATACACTGTAACTCTTATATTGCAGAAAATTCTTTGAAAGGTGAAATATTCTCCTCTTCTATTTAAGAATGAACAGTCATCCAAAAGTTTTTCCAAACTTCTACAGAAACAGGATCTTCTCTTCCAGTAGTGCATGCTCAGTTGCTCAGTCATGTCCTACTCTTTGCCACCCCGTGGACTGTAGCCCACCAGGCTCCTCTGTCCTTGGATTTCCCAGGCAAGAATACTGGAGCGGGTTGCCATTTCCTGCTCCAGGAGATCTTCCTGACCCAGGGACTGAAGCCACATCTCTTGCATCTCCTGCATTTGCAGGTGGATTCTTTACTATTGTGCCACCGGGAAAACTTTTTTCTCCACAGTATGGGAATTAAGCCCCGTAATTATTAAGATCTTGATCTTAGAAGGCTTCTTCTTTAAGGCCTTAGCAGATAATTACTGCCCTTTATAGACTTTATTTTCTTGGATTTTTAGCAGGCAGATATTTATTTACTTTCTAATCTAGATGTGACCTAGGGCTAAATACAAATTGCAGTTTATCTGTTTTGTCCTTTTACTTAAAGTGTTGCTATTGTTAACACTCATTTATCTTTGTACTTTGTGTTTAATAAACAGTTCTATTTGGAGTTAGATGCAAATGCAGTTCCTCAACTAGACAGAGAATAACCATGTAGCATGTAAAGTTCTGACAAATATAGCCATAAAGTTTAAAAATGACTTTTAAGATAAGGAATTTTTTCAAAAGTAGCATAAGGAAAATCATTTTCATAGTTACAAATCTTGTAGCATCACTGGCCAATAAATGCAGTTTGATACATTCTGTTTGTGGATTTTTATAACTTTGTTTGTTAATCTGGAAGGTCTCCTGGACAACACATGTTTTCAGGCAAAGGCTAAATGGGATCTTGATGGAATATCAAGACAGATCAAATATAAGCATCAAATGAGTGATTTAATTAATGATCTTGAAAGTTATTTATATCTCTGAGAATCTCTAGATACATTACAATGAGAATAGTAGAGAATTAATTCAAGGACCTGGTGGCCTAATTTGACCTATGAATTTAGAAGAGTTGTTCATATATTTTTTTTCAGCTACCCTGTTAGAACACCATAAAGTTATTGAACAGTAACACTATACAAAAATAGAATTGAGTTTAATGTGTTCCCAGCACCAGCTTATCATGAACAGTCTTAAAGGCACAAGTAAATTGTTTTCAGGTTGTGAACAAGACAAACCACTTAAGACCCTGAGTGACTAGGGCATTCAGTTAGTTGTGTTTCCTGTTAGTGAGGAGTTAGCTGCAGGTCACCAGGAACCAAGCCTCCAGTCCTGCCTGATTTCTCAGGTGTGCTGTCTTTTGTACTGTTCTCTGTTTTTTATGCTCCCTCGTGGACAGACTGTGTAAAATCTACCTCACAATCATTATGTATCTTGTACATCTTTACAAAATAAACTGTGGTATTTTTTCAGAAGAGTATATTCTCCCTCAAAAGAAAATTTTCATCGTTTTGTGTCTTAAGTTGCATTAATTCAGTGTTACTACTGGGGAATCACTGAGTTTCAGAACAGTGCATTTGATTTGGGATAAAAGATTTCAAACTTTAAAAAACAATTAATTTATTTTTCCTTTTACCCACAGGTCTACCCACGGATAGCGCCGGCATTTTGGCACTACCTGCGGGTAGAAGTGAGTAGCGGGTACTTGAATTCTCCCACCCTTGCTCCTTGCACTCTGCTGGTGTGGTCTGACCTAATGTGCCCATTTGTTTAAGATGCAGTTGCCATTCTGTGTACACGTGCTCTCACGTCACCACCATTCCTTAGAGTTGGGTCAGAAATCCAAATCGCCAAAAATACAAATACAGTTTATATAAAATAATCATCATTCTCAATAAATTTCCAAATCAAGACCATATCATATGCATCATAATTGATAAATAACTAAATGCCAAATTATGGAAAACCATGCTTGTACCACTTTTTAATCAATATTTTTGATAGAGCATAATTCCTCAGCTTAATTTTGCAGTGTCTACAGGTAAAAGTAGAATAACTGCTTCATTCCCTTTCTCTTCTTTTCTTTGTCCCCAGGAGCATGAGCAACTCACCTATTCCTCCACAAGGTCCAAGGCCCCCAGTGTCATCATCACAGGTCTCAAGCCAGCCACCAAGTACATTTTTCATATCCGAGTGAGGACTGCAGCAGGATACAGTGGCTACAGTCAGAAGTTTGAGTTTGAAACAGGAGATGAAAGTAAGTTTCATACAAAAGTGTAAAGTAAGTTGTTAATTTAAGTGTGGTTTCAGTCTGTCCTGGTAGCTGAAAATCTAATGTCCCAAACTTTGAATAATCTTATTGAGCAGAACTCTATTCATGTAAATACTCATAGTCATTTCAGTTAATGTGTCGGGGCTATTGTTAAATATTTCTATGAAATGCCTTGCTCTATCACAACTGTAATGTAGTCCAAATATGTCTCTTTATGCAGAATTCATCACTCAGACCATAACATAGTGAGTCTCAATGGATGGTGTTTGCCTAACTGTTCACCAATCTCGGCATCATAACATGATACTAATGAATACTTGGAAGAGAGTAAAGCCATGAGCAAATGATTTTAGCAGTTAGTTCAAAATTCTGCAGCTTTGGCTTGTTCAATTCAGTTCACTTTAGTCACTCAGTCATGTCCGACTCTTTGAGACCCCATGGACCATAGATGCCAGGCCTCTCTGCCCATCACCCTTATATTAGATCAATAAAAACAGTGGTCAAGAGACAAACTCCACTGAAATGCACTTAAATTCAAATGTAGGTGCATTTGCTTGATTAGAAACTCAATTTCATAGCCTCAAATGTAATATACAGTATGCTTGGGGCTGGTGCACTGGGATGACCCAGAGGAATGGTATGGGGAGGGAGGTGGGAGGGGGGTTCAGGATAGGGAACATATGTGCACATTCTATAGAATTTTTATAATTCTTACATAAGAATTTTTATATTAAATTTGCTATTATTGAATTCTTATACAAATATAGATATTTTAACAATGATAGAAACATGTGTTTTTACTGTAATTAAATAGTTATTTTTCCATTGAAGTACATAGCAAAAACCATGTATATCATCCTTATAAAGATAGCAATGTGATGGATTTCTAAAATAATAAAAAAAAAAAATCAATGGTGGAGCTGGGTTTAGAATGAACATGACATTTAATGCCATGTTACATGACTTTGGAACACCTTACTCTCCTTATCTCTCATTTTGGTTTTTAATATATTGAGACTATGAAATTACCACAGCTTTCTTATCTATTCGTCTGCTGATGGAAATCTAGGTTGCTTGCATGTCCTGGCTATTATAAACAGTGCTATGATGAACATTGGGGTACACATGCCTATGTCCTCCTCTAGGAGTTTTATAGTTTCTGGCCTTATATTTAGATCTTTAATCCATTTTGAGTTTATTTTTGTGTATGGTGTTAGAAAGTGTTCTAGTTTCATTCTTTTACTAGTGGTTGACCAGTTTTGCCAGCACCACTTGTTAAAGAGATTGTCTTTTCTCCATTGTATATTCTTGCCTCCTTTGTCAAAGATAAGGTGTCCATAGGTGCATGGGTTTATCTCTGGGATTTCTATTTTGTTCCATTGATCTATATTTCTGTCTTTGTGCCAGTACCATACTATCTTGATGACTGTGGCTTTGGAGTAGAGCCTAAAGTCAGGCAGGTTGATTCCTCCAGTTCCATTCTTCTTTCTCAAGATTGCTTTGGCTATTCGAGGTTTTTTGTATTTCCATACAAATTGTGAAATCATTTGTTCTAGCTCTGTGAAGAATATCATTGGTAGCTTGATAGGGATTGCATTGAATCTATAGATTGCTTTGGGTAGTATACTCATTTTCACTATATTGATTCTTCTAATCCATGAACACGGTATATTTCTCCATCTATTAGCATCCTTTTTGAGTTCTTTCACCAGTGTTTTATAGTTTTCTATATATAGGTCTTTAGTTTCTTTAGGTAGATATATTCCTAAGTATTTTATTCTTTCCGTTGCAATGGTGAATGGAATTCTTTCCTTAATTTGTCTATTTTCTCATTATTAGTATATAGGATGTATAGTGTATAGGATGTATAGGGATAGTGTATAGGGATTTCTGTGTGTTGATTTTATATCCTGCAACTTTACTATATTCATCGATTAGCTCTAGTAATTTTCTGGTGGAGTCCTTAGGGTTTTCTATGTAGAGGATCATGTCATCTGCAAACAGTGAGTTTTACTTCTTCTTTTCCAATTTGGATTCCTTTTATTTCTTTTTCTGCTCTGATTGCTGTGGCCAAAACTTCCAAAACTATGTTGAATAGTAGTGGTGAAAGTGGGCACCCTTGTCTTGTTTCTGACTTTAGGGGAAATGCTTTCAATTTTCACCATTGAGGATAATATCTGCTGTGGGTTTGTCATATATAGCTTTTATTATGTTGAGGTATGTTCCTTCTATTCCTGCTTTCTGGAGAGTTTTCATCATAAATGGATGTTGAATTTTGTCAAAGGCTTTCTCTGCATCTATTGAGATAATCATATGGCTTTTATTTTTCAATTTGTTAATGTGGTGTATTACATTGATTGATTTGTGGATATTGAAGAATTCTTGCATCCCTGGGATAAAGCCCACTTGGTCATGATGTATGATCTTTTTAATGTGTTGTTGGATTCTGATTGCTAGAATTTTGTTAAGGATTTTTGCATCTATGTTTATCAGTGATATTGGCCTGTAGTTTTCTTTTTTTGAGGCATCTTTGTCAGGTTTTGGTATTAGGGTGATGGTGGCCTCATAGAATAAGTTTGGAAGTTTACTTTCCTCTGCAATTTTCTGGAAGAGTTTGAGTAGGATAGGTGTCAGCTGTTCTCTAAATTTTTGGTAGAATTCAGCTGTGAAGCCATCTGTACTTGGGCTTTTGTTTGCTGGAAGATTTCTGATTACAGTTTCAATTTCTGTGTTTGTGATGGGTCTGTTAAGATTTTCTATTTCTTCCTGGTTCAGTTTTGGAAAGTTGTACTTTTCTAAGAATTTGCCCATTTCTTCCATGTTGTCCATTTTATTGGCATATAATTGCTGATAGTAGTCTCATGATCCTTTGTATTTCTGTGTTGTCTGTTGTGATCTCTCTATTTTCATTTCTAATTTTATCAATTTGATTTTTCTCCTTTTGTTTCTTGATGAGTCTGGCTAATGGTTTGTCAATGTTATTTATCCTTTCAAAGAACCAGCTTTTGGCTTTGTTGATCTTTGCTATGGTCTCTTTTGTTTCTTTTGCTTTTATTTCTGCCCTAATTTTAAAGATTTCTTTCTTCTACTAACCCTGGGGTTCTTCATTTCTTCCTTTTCTACTTGCTTTAAGTGTGGAGTTAGGTTATTGATTTGACTTCTTTCTTGTTTCTTGAGGTATGCCTGTATTGCTATGAACCTTCCCCTTAGCACTGCTTTTACAGTGTCCCACAGGATTTGGGTTGTTATGTTTTCATTTTGATTTGTTTCTATGCATATTTTGATTTCTTTTTTGATTTCGTCTGTGATTTGTTGGTTATTCAGCAGCGTGTTGTTCAGCCTTCATATGTTGAAATTTTAATAGTTTTTCTCCTGTAATGGAGATCTAATCTTACTGCATTGTGGTAGAAAGATGCTTGGAATGATTTCTATTTTTTTGAATTTACCAAGGCTAGATTTATGGCCCAGGATGTGATCTATCCTGGAGAAGGTTCCATATGCATTTGAGAAAAAGGTGAAATTCATTGTTTTGGGGTGAAATGTCTTATAAATATCAATTAGGTCTAACTGGTCTATTTTATCATTTAAAGTTTGTGTTTCCTTGTTAATTTTCTGTTTAGTTTATCTATCCATAGGTGTAAGTGGGGTATTAATGTCTCCCACTATTATTGTGTTATTGTTAATTTCCCCTTTCATACTTGTTAGCATTTGTCTTACATATTGTGGTGCTTCTATGTTGGGTGCATATATATTTATAATTGTTATATCTTCTTCTTGAATTGATCCTTTGGTCATTATGTAGTGTCCTTCTTAGTCTCTTTTCACAGCCTTTGTTTTAAAGTCTATTTTATCTGATATGAGTATTGCTACTCCTGCTTTCTTTCAGTCTCTATTTGTGTGGAATATCTTTTTCCAGCCCTTCACTTTCAGTCTGTATGTGTCCCTTGCTTTGAAGTGTGTCTCTTGTAGACAACGTATATACATAAGGGTCTCGTTTTTGTATCCATTCAGCCAGTCTTTGTCTTTTGGTTGGGGCATTCAACCCATTTACATTTAACGTAATTATTGATAAGTATGATCCCATTGCCATTTACTTTATTGTTTTGGGTTCAAGTTTATACACCCTTTATGTGTTTCCTGTCTAGAGAATATCCTTTAGCATTTGTTGGAGAGCTGGTTTGGTGGTGCTGAATTCTCTCAGCTGTTGCTTGTCTGTAAAGCTTTTGATTTCTCCTTCATATTTGAATGAGATCCTTGCTGGGTACAGTAATCTGGGCTGTAGGCTATTTTCTTTCATCATTGTAATTATGTCCTGCCATTCCCTCCTGGCCTGAAGAGTTTCTATTGAGAGATCAGCTGTTATCATTATGGGAATCCCCTTGTGTGTTATTTGTTGTTTTTCCCTTGCTACTTTTAATATTTGTTCTTTGTGTTTGATCTTTGTTAATTTGATTAATATGTGTCTTAGGGTGTTTCGCCTTGGGTTTATCCTGTTTACTCACTGGGTTTCTTGGACTTAGATGATTATTTCCTTTCCCATTTTAGGGAAGTTTTCAACTATTACCTCCTCAAGTTATTTTCTCATGGTCTTTCTTTTTGTCTTCTTATTCTGGGACTCCTATGATTTGAATATTGGTGTGTTTAACATTGTCCCAGAGATCTCTGAGATTGTCCTCATTTCTTTTAATTTGCTTTTCTTTTATGCTCTCTGATTCATTTATTTCTACCATTCTATCTTCTACCTCACTAATCCTATCTTCTGCCTCCGTTATTCCACTCTTGGTTCCCTCCAGAGTGTTTTTTATATCATTTATTTCATTATATATTGACTCTTTTTTATTTCTTCTAGGTCCTTGTTAAACCTTTCTTGCATCTTCTCAATCTTTGTCTCCAGGCTGTCTATCTGTGATTCCATTTTGTTTTCAAGATTCTGGATCATTTTCACTATCATTATTCAGAATTCTTTATCAGGTAGATTCCCTCTCTCTTCCTCTTTTGTTTGGTTTGGTGGGCATTTATCCTGTTCCTTTACCTGCTGGGTATCCCTATGTCTCTTCATCTTATTTATATTGCTGTGTTTGGGGTGGCCTTTCTGTATTCTGGCAGTTTGTGGAGTTCTCTTTATTGTGGAGTTTCCTCACTGTGGGTAGGGTTCTCCGGGTGGCTTGTCAAGGTTTCCTGGTTAGGGAAGCTTGTGTCAGTGTTCTGGTGGGTGGAGCTGGATTTCTTCTCTCTGGAATGCAATGAAGTGACCAGTAATGAGTTATGAGATGTCAATGGGTTTGGAGTGACTTTGGGTAGCATGTATATTGAAGCTCAGGGCTATGTTCCTGTGTTGCTGGAGAATTTGCATGATATGTCTTGCTCTGGAACTTGTTGGCCCTTGGGTGGTGCTTGGTTTCAGTGTAGGTATGGAGGCGTTTGATGAGCTACTGTTGATTAATGTTCCCTGGAGTCAGGAGTTCTCTGGTGTTCTCAGGATTTGGACTTAAGCCTCCTGCTTCTGGCTTTCAGTCTTATTTTTACAGTCGCCTCAAGACTTCTCCATCTATATAGCACCAATGATAAAAACATCTAGTTTAATGTTGAAAAGTTTCTCCACAGTGAGGGACACCCGGAGAGGTACACGGAGTTACATGGAGAAGAGAAGAGGGAAGAGGGAGATAGAGATGACCAGGATGAGATGAGGTGGAATCAAAAGAGGAGAGAGCAAGCTAGCCAGTAATCACTTCCCTTTGTGCTCTCCACAGTCTGGATCCCTCAGAGATGTTCACGGAGTTACACAGAGAAGAGAAGTGGGAGGAAGGAGACAGAGGTGACCAGGAGGATAAAGGGGGGAATCAAAAGGAGAGAGACAGATCTAGTCAGTAATCAGTTCCCTAAGTGTTCTCCACAGTCCAGAACACACAAAGAGATTCACAGAGTTGGGCAGAGAAGAGAAGGGGAAGGGAGGAGATAGAGGCAACCTGGTGGAGAAAAATTAGAGTCCAAAGGGGGAGATCGCAATCAGGCCAGTGATCTTGCTCCCAAGTAAAAATGGGTAATGGAGATTGGGTTCTTAAAGGTGCAAAATTGATAACAAATACCAAAAAGCAAAGATTAAAAATCTAGAGTAGAGGTTGGATTTTCAAAAATACAAAATTAAAGGAAAAACAAAGAAAAGTCAGAAGGATTATAATATATATATATATATATATATATATATATATATATATATGAAGTTTGCTTTAAAAAATAGGGTCTCTCTCTCTCTTTTTTTTCCAAAGTAATAGTAGGTTATAAAAATGAAAATTAAAGGAGTAATAGAGGACTTATAAATAAAAAAATTAAAGAATGATAGTAAAAATATATCTAGGACGTTCTCTCATGTTGTTGTGGGCAGTGTGGGGTCAGTTCATTTTCGGATAGTTCCTTGGTCCAGTTTATATTTCTCAAGAGCTATAGGCCCCTTCCTATGTAGTCAGTACTAACTACAGTGTTTTAATCCATTGCACCTGTCACTTCCAAGGAGGTTCCCTCTGTTTTAGCTTCTGTTTGCTGGTCTCTTCAGTGTCTAATTTCCACCCTGACACAGGGGGCGGTGGTGGACACTTTTTTAGGCTCACTTGTTCAGTCATGCTGTGGGGAGGGAGGGACACTGCAAACAAATAACACTGGCATGTGCTCACAGTGTCTCGGCCACACTGGGTTTCCCCCCACTTACGGCGTATGTGCTTTCCTGTCTACATTGCTGAGGCTCTAGGTTGCTCTGCCAGGAACTGTCTGAGGCTGGCCCTGGGTTGTATGCACTTCCCAGGTCTAAGCCACTCAGATTCAGGCACTCCGGTAATCCTCAGAGGTGCAGACTCAGTTGGGCCTGCGTTTTGTGCCCTTCCCAGGTCTGAGCAGCTCAGGTGACCAGGTGTTTAGCGAGCACGGTCGCTGCAACTTATTGCCTCGCCCATCCCTGCCGCTTGGTTTTCTGGGTGTACAACTGGCGCACCCAGTCATTGACCATCCAGATGTTGACCATCCAGAATCCCAAGAGTCTTGGTTAGCAACAAAGCCTGTGTGCAGTTTGGTAGATAATGCCTCTCTGGGGGTGCAATTGCCCGCTTCTGGCTCTGGCTGCCCTCGCCTGCCTGTCACCAGGCAGGGGTATGGGCCAGGCTAGCTCTGCTCAGTCCTTTGTTCTGTGAGTGGACCTGATGGTATCTTAGGTTAGGGCTTTTCGCGTGGCTCTAGTCAGTCCTTTGTTCTGTGAGCGGGCCTGGCGGTGTCTTGCTACTGCTACTGCTGCTGCTGCTAAGTCGTTCCAGTCATGTCCAACTCTGTGAAACCCTGTAGATGGCAGCACACCAGGCTCCCCCATCCCTGGGATTCTTCAGGCAAGAACTCTGGAGTGGGTTGCCATTTCCTTCTACAATGCATGAAAGTGAAAAGTGAAAGTGAAGTCACTCAGTCGTGTCTGACTCTTCACGACCCCATGGACTGCAGCCCACCAGGCTCCTCCGTCCATGGGATTTTCCAGGCAAGAGTACTGGAGTGGGGTGCCATTGTGGTGTCTTAGGTTAAGGCTTTTCGCGTGGTAACTATCCCACAGTCTGGTTTGCTATCCCAAGTTAGTTTCCTCAGATTGCCCTCAGGGCATTCAGGCCTGGTCCTTACTCTAAACAATGCAGCCCTCACCTCCCTGCCCAACCCCCACTTGCTAGTGGTGGATGCAGGCGTCTGCGCTGCTTCTCCGCTGGGGGTGTTACCATTGGGCACATAATCTGTTGGTTTTAATTATTTACTTATTTTTCCTCCTGGTTATGTTGCCCTCTGTGGTTTCAAGGCTCGCCACAGACTCAGCAGTGAGAGTGTTTCTGATGTTTGGAAACTTCTCTCTTTTTTAAGAGTCCCTTCCCGGGATGGAGCTCCATCCCTACCTCTTTTGTCTCTCTTTTTTTTCTTTTATGTTTTTTCCTACCTCCTTTCGAAGACAATGGGCTGCTTTTCTGGGTGCCTGATGTCCTCTGATGGCATTCAGAAGTTTTTTTGTGGAATTTACTCAGCGTTCAAATGTTCTTTTGATGAATTTGTGGGGGAGAAAGTGGTCTCCCCGTCCTATTCCTCTGCCATCTTAGGACCGCCCCCTGTAACTCATTTTAGAAACTAAGGTAGCTTTATCCAAATCTAATAATCAATTAGTGAAAGTGCAGGATTAAACCCTTAGATGCACCTGACAGCAGCAGACAGCAGAAGTCATGTTCTGAATTACTAACTTGTAAATGTCATGAAAGTGACTTTTATTCTACCCTTGAAGAGACATAGTGTTTGAGACGAGCCTAGAAAAATATGTGTGTGTAAACCTGGATTTTGGGTGCATAGAGTGATTCCCAAGTCAATTTACAGCCTGAAGGAAAATCATTTAAAGGATCATTTTTTATCTGGTTAGCTTTAAATTGCATTTTCAAAGCA
This sequence comes from Bubalus kerabau, assembly GCF_029407905.1. Lineage (NCBI taxonomy): Eukaryota > Metazoa > Chordata > Mammalia > Artiodactyla > Bovidae > Bubalus > Bubalus kerabau. The sequence goes on from NC_073625.1 coordinate 88,098,538, forward strand.
TGCTGTTTATATCTAGAAGAGAGTTTCAGTGAATTATGTCATAGTAGGGTATGGGTAGGTTTACTATAAATTTAGGAATATAATGATATGAATCCCAACTGACAGCATCAGTCTTTTTCTCTATACACTCTCCTAGGGCATCTTTAAATCTTTATAGCTTTTGTTTTTCTTTAGTACTGTCTGAACTATTGTAATGTCAACTTTCTTTTTAAGTTCTCTCTTGTGTATTCTGTTTAATTAACTGACTTCATAATGCTTAGAGATGGGGTGTGAAGTGGGGAGGTGAGATTAGTTACTCTCTCATTTGATACAGGTTCAGATGTTTTTGAAGTAAGTAAAATAGTTTACAATGTAATCCTCTTTAGCCATATCTATTTTACTTTGTTCAACATTTAGTTTACTAAAAACTAATGAGACAGTAATGTAAAATAAGAAATAATTCCTTTCAAAATCATAATGTTCTGAATTAATTACTTGTGCTCTACAAACACAGTACAAGAGCTATCACCGTGATTCCTCTTGCTGTTTTAGACCAGTGGTTGGACTTTTTTCTAGAGTCAGAATATACAAGTGAAAACTGACCAGCATGGTGAAAGAATACTAATTATGACTGGTGGCACTATAAAAAGAGCCTCCCTGAACTATAGCTATCGGGATCCCCTTTTCCTAAGTCTATAGAACAACTTCAGTATATATGTTGTACAGGAAGAGAGGATTGATAGATCTATGGATAAGTAAGTAGAAAGTCAGTCATATTTAGTTACAAAAGGAAAGCCTTTTATGTTTTGATACTAACATTCCATATGTCTGCCAGTCTCTCTTAGGACTAATAACATATAGCTAAATATTTTAAATAATATTTTCACTAATAGCATTTATTGAATGGTTAATATGTACAGGTCTCTTTATTAGGCACTGTAATTGAACCCCGCCCCCCATCTTTTTGGAACAGATTTAACAAATTACAATAAAATACAGACTCGGTAGTAAGAAAAAAGAACATATGGATATTCCATGAGGATCTTTTTGAAAGATAGGTGAAGGATAGATAGGTGTTAGTTACAAGCTCTCTAATAAAAGAATTTTCTCAAAGTTAATATAAAATCCATATTATGTTCCAAAGTATCAAACACACACACGCACACCCTACACAGTAGTCAAGTACAGGGCTTTTGGCTTATATGGATAAAACAAAAGAAATTTTTATCTGCCTCATATTAGGTTTTATTTCTGAGCTTATTTTTCTGGAGAAAAATGTGCTTCTTTCAACAAAGAAAATAAAATTGAAAGAAAAGAAACAACAAAGAAAATAAAATTGAAAAGCTATTTACACAGCCAATAATGTTATCCATATTCTTACAAACTGCTTGACAAACCATATTTGATTCAATATTAATAAAATCTGTGAAAATCACACCTACATTGTTAAAAATAAATAATTTAATGATAACAAAATAAAGAGTTTGTTTTCATTTAAAACACCACCAATATTTATTTGATGTTCAAATACTTTTTTTTAGGTTCATTTTTGAAACCAAAATAAGATATATCCTGCTATATTGCAGTCAAATTAAACATTTTACTTATATACTATAAGAGAACTTGTGAAGCTGTCAAAAGGTAGGAGAACCCATAGCTTGGAGCCAATTTTTGAAAGAATCTGGGACTTTACATGTAATTTACCTCTCCCATTGTCTTAATGGTTACTCAGATGATCCAGGAGACTTAATACACAGTCAGCATATAAACAATTCAATTCTTTTCCCCTAAAAGATTAATTATACATTAAATTTTAACAAAATGTAAATTTAGGTTTTCCACTGTAGGCTACCTGAAGCACTTTTATAGCACAAAAGCTGTATCTGTCAATATTTCACACTATTATTTACCAAAAGTAGTAACAATGGACTAGACTTATATCACTTAAATAACCACATAAAAATCATTGTAATCAGCATTAACTAACCCAAGTATAAATTATTGAATCATGGTGTTTCAAATTAGAACCTTCTGTCTTACATGTTTATACAAAAAGTGTTACATAGATACAAATGAATAAATTTAATAGCTTAGTTATTTTGAAAACATCCACAAAATTTAGCTATTTTAGCATGTTTTCATATTTAAGCAATTTGATTAGCTTTAACAGTTTATGGATGGGAAATGATCCTGAAAATTAAGGTGCAAGACTGTGTTTCTAATTTCTTCCTTAATCTATTTTTCATGCCCTCATTTGACTAATTTTTGTACTAAACTTTCTATACACTTAAAAACTACAAATCATTAGATATATTCTACTGAGCAATATGTGAATTTCTCAACAAATATTCAAGTCTTTTCTCATCTAATCCAAATTGACCTTGTTTCTGTCCTATCTCCCTGTAGTTCACATACACCCTAGGAAAATATATAAATGCTTCATACATGAAATTTTTTGACTGTTCATCATATCTAAGCTGCATCTGTGAGTTCCAACTGGAAGATTTAGAAACCTATCACATTCAAAATGGTCAGTCCGCTCACATGCTACCCCACCTAAAGTGTTTTTGATCAGTCCAGTAACAAATAGTCACTCTTTCCTCAGACTTTCTATGATATTTTATTGTGTGAGGACTTAATTCTTCACTAAGTTGTTAGCTCCTTGAGGTCAAGAACTGTAACCTGTGTATCTTTGCATCTCATAAAATGTCTTATGCATAATTTCTAATACACATTTAATTAAATATATGAAGAATGTATAATTTCAAAATATGGAAGAATAGCATGTTGTCTGCCAGTCAAAAAGAAAAGAATCAAATATTTTTCTTTCCCACAGTAAGCAATACTGCTTGCTATATTTTGGATAATAAGCTGTAACTGATTTGAATGGTGTAGAAATATGATGTATGCCTTTTAGTTACAAATTAATTGTTAGTATAAAGTTTGGAGGCATTTGAAGTAGAGTAAAATGAATTTTTTGTTCTTAAATAGATTTTCCTCCTTAAACACCTTTTAAAAAATCTCTATTATGTTTGATTCAGTCTATTTGTTGAAACCCAATCTGGACTACTTTAATTATCAAGGATGAAATTAGCTACATCATTATTAACAGGCACTAGAAATTTGGGGATGATTATTAATGGTAAAGCATGAAGCAGAAAGAGGACCAGCTGACCCTGGTGGAGTAATAAAAAGTTAATTAATCAGGCAGGAGGCAGATTTCATATTTATGAGTCTTCTCAGAGGAGGATGAATTCCAGTATATGAGGCTTTAATTTGAAATAATTTTCAATCAATAGCACACTTTCAATGTTGGCAGCCATAGCTATCTAAATGCAAACATCAGTAGGAGAGGAAAATTTTCTAGCAGTTATGTTGTCTGAATATAAATTGTCCTACCTTATGATACAATGAAGACCTCTCATAAGACTTTTTGCTTAAGCTAGCTAGATGCTTTTTCAGCATGTCATAAAAGAAATCCATACTTTGGTGATAGAAGTTTAAGGTAACTTCTAACGTTTATATTTTATAACAACAGGTCATATTTATTGAGTTATAATTAGGATTCAAATACTATTTAATTATTTATGGCTACTAATATACTTACAACTTTTGAAGGGGGTGCTATTATCAGGCCTATTCTATGGATTGGAAAACTGAAATATAAAGTTGTGTAACTTACCAGGTCCCCACAACTAGTAAGTGTTGAAATGGGGATATTCCGGCATCAGGTCCTTTTCATGCTCGGAATTTGAACTGAGTTCCCTTTCTACCTAGTCAGTGTTTTTACTTTTCTTATTCAGGTTGCTCACTACTTCTAATTTTCTACATGATTGTTTTTTATTCTTACCTCCAATTCTCCACCCTCCTTTAATTAATAATATTCCTCCTTAAAATAATATGTGATTGATTTTCAGAAGACTGTAATTATTGACAAATCATTATGCATTAACTTCAGAGGGTTATGTGTGTTTTAAAATAGATTTATCGATTAATGCACATTTGGTAGACCTAATGTGACACTATACAGGGTCAAACTGATGCAGTCAGTTTGATCCTTAAATGTGCAGAGACTTGATGAAGAGTGACTATTTGCATAGAAAATAGAAGTCTCTTTTTAAGAAGCCTGCATTGACAAAAAAAGATTTTTTTTTTCAGTTTTACATGGATCCAATAAAGATTTTAAATGATGAGAACCTGGCTTATGTACCATAAAACAGATTGAAAGCCTTAATATGAAAAATATTAAAGATTATAAGTTTGCTAAATGGGCTTGAAAGAAAATCATTAACTATTAACAGGTACTTAGAAGTTGTAAAATGTGTATATCAATGTGCAATGTTACAATTTGGATCAAATCTAAAGGGGAATGAGCAATCAGTGATGGATCTATTTCTTAGAATCTAGTTTTTAATACAATAACCTATAGCAACATAAACAAAAATATGATTTCTTTAGGATATAAGCTGTCATTCCTTGGCCAGAATTTTTTTTTAAATCAAGAGCCATTTCCTATTCATTTTTGTGCCTTATGTATTGCTTTGCATGTGCCTGGAAATACAGAAAAGAATTACAGAGATAAATAATATACATTCTCTGTCTTTCAGCTCACAACTAACCGCACTAGAAGCTCTCATAACCGAGTTCCTTATTTATGTCATTTCTAAAGTCTAATTTTAATTTGACTTGATTTGAGATAAGATGGATTTTTTCCTATCAGCCATCATATAAATTGCCTAAACTTTTCTGTCAAGCTATTCAACTTTACAACCTTGAATTCTTTAACAGAGCAAAAAGTGTTCTTAAGACAGCTCAAATTGCTCTAAATTTAGTGAAAAATATATTCCACAGGTAATACTTGGAGATTTAGAATCATTCTTTCAGCTACACAAATCAGCTTTGTTGACTTATGTTGTGAAGTGGCTTTTTTTTAATGTCATATTTTAGTTGTTGGAAAAGCATCAAGGGCAAAGTTAAGAAAGCCTAATCTCTTAATATAACCATATGGAACCTATCCAGAACTACAGATAAGATTCTTAATTATGGTTGACCTCTCACCCTCATCTGGTGCATGATCATGCACTATTCTCAAGGCGGGGTTTAATTGTGATGTTCAGTTATTGCTTCTATAATGCATTTAGGGTAATTCCAGCTAGCGTAGGGTGATGTCCAATGGCAATACATAGATGTGGCTCTTACAGCAAAGGTAGAAATACATGATGTTGGGATCAAAGTGTCCTTTAGAAGCCATGGACTTCAAAGGTGATACAATCCAGAGTCTTGGTTCTTTTCATAACTTTATTTCCTATTTCTCGATTGAATTCTATCCACCTGGTAATCTGTCATTTTCAGAGCCCCCCCAAAAAAATGCAAGTTGAATAAAAGAGTTGTCAAAATGTCCAAGCCAGGTGAAAAGTACTTTATGTAAAATATATAAATACTAAACATTATCTGCCAATGTCAAAACATAAAGATAAACATAGTTTGAATTTTATTTGCCACAGTACCAATATGCAGCAAAAAATAGTTTTAAATAATCTAATGCAACATCTTTTAACTGCTTATTAACCCAACATAAGGCATCTATCTGTTTTTGCCTTTATCTTATGGTGAAGTCACAATACTGAATGGACAGATATTTATAAAATAAACCCAGCCAGCTCTACCATGGCCACTGTGAAGAATTAAGAAGCAGCTTAAGTATTTGTGTTACACGGTACTTTTTTGAGGGAAACAGTAGTTCAGTGAATTTAAATTGAGTAACAGGAATTCTTGGCAAAATAACAGGAGCCATTTAAAAGATTTAGCTGTGTATGCACAAATCTGAGCAAGACATGCATAAGTGTGTTACTGACTATGCCACAAGCAAAGGAGCAAAGCATGGCAACCTTGCCACCAGATATAAAAGAGCTGATTCACAACAAACTGAATTCCATATTCTCTTAAGTGTTTGGAACACTGAGCGTCCTTTGAAAATGCTTTTGGACTATAAGTATATTTAAATTAAACAGTTATTTTATATGTGCTGTATACAAAACAGGAAAGCAGATTGAATGATTTTTTTCAACAGTTTCAACTTTTCTGTAAACAATAAACATTGCAATATAACTTACTGAAGTTAGCATACATATGTATATGTATATATTTTTATATGTATGTGTGTGTGTGTGTGCATGCTAAGTCCAACTCTTTGTGACCCCATGGTTGTGTCCAAGTCTTTGTGACCCCATGGACTGTAGCCCACCAGGCTCCTCTGTCCATGAGATTCTCCAGGCAAGAATACTGGAGTGAATTGCCATGCCCTCTTCCAGGAGATATTCCCACTTAGGGATAGAACCCGTTTCTTATGTCCCCTGCATTGGTAGGCAGGTTCTTTACCACTAGTGCCACCTGGCAAGTCCATATATGTGTATGCTGTGCTGTACTTGGTGGCTTAGTGGTGTCCAACTCTTTGCGAACCCATGAACTGTAGTCTACCAGGGTTCTCTGTCCATGGGGATTCTCCAAGCAAAAATACTGGAGTGGGTTTCCATGCCCTCCTCCAGGAGATCTTCCCAACCCAGGGATCAAACCCAGTTATCCTGCATTGCTGGATTCTTTACTGTCAAAGACACCAAGGAAGTCCAAGAATAGAGTGGGTAGCCTATCCCTTCTCAAGGGGATATTCCCAAACCAGGAATTGAATTGGAGTCTCCTGCATTGCAGGCAGATTCTTTACCAGCAGAGCTACCAGGGAAGCCCCACATATGTGCATCAGTTCAGTTGTTAAGTCAGGTCGGACTCTGTTACTCCTTGGACCACAGCACACCAGGCTTCCCTGTCTGTCACCAACTCCCAGAGCTTACTCAAACTCACGTCCATTGAGTCGGTGATGCCATCTAACCATCTCATCCTCTGTCATCCCCTTCTCCTCCTGCCTTCAATCTTTCTGAGAATCAAGTGCTTTTCTAATGAGTCAGTTCTTCACATCAGGTGGCCAAAGTATTGGAGTTTCAGCTTCAGCACCAGTCCTTCTAATGAATATTCAAGACTAATTTCTTTTAGGATTGACTGGTTTGATCTCCTTGCAGTCCCATATATACATATATAATATATTCATATATGATATACATATGTCCTACATTTATACACACTTCCTATCCTCATTCTGAGATGAAGGAATAATATTGGCAATGCTTCCAATGTTCTTGGATGAGTTTTTATCCTTAGAAGTAAGAGTTTATTTCTAACTTTGATACAAAGTTTATTCCTAAATTTGACATAATGAGAAGGAAAGTAAAGGGCACTTGAAAGGAAGCAGCAAACGGTAAAGCACACAGAAGAAAGTTCAGTTGTTCAATTTATTTATTCCTTCACTCAACAAAAAATATTAATAAGGGCAAGATATAGAGGCAAGCACTGGGAAGTCAAAGATGAGAAGAATAAACTTGTTCCTGGCTTTCACAAAAGCTAATTGAGAGGTTCAGAAAATTACACAAGGTTACAATACAGGGTTACATGTGACAGTTCAAGGAGCACACAGAGAAAAACCCAAATATGTCAAGGAAAGTTTCTAAAAAAAAAAAAAAAATGCCCTGAAGGAGACTTTAAAGTTGAATAAAACTTCACTGTCGAAATTATGGGGATGGAGAGTGGGATGACAGGGTTGGGAACTCTCTCGTGTGTGCAGATAGAGATGAAATTGTATCAGACTTTCTAGCAACAGAAAAAAATAATTCAATATGCTTAGGACTGTGGTCTTCCAAGTGTGAATGCTGCACCAGAAGCATCCAGCAACACCTGGGAACATGTTAGAAATGCTCCTTTTCAGACCCTAATTCACACTTAGTGAATCAGAAACTCTGGGGCCCAGGGGTCAACCGAGCATTCTGTTTTAACGAGTCTTCCAAGTAATTCCAGTGCATGCTTTATTTAGAAAACCAGCAACTTCATCAGAGGGTACAAAGGATAGGGGTAAGGAATGACAGGCTGATAATCCTGGTATAGGAAATATAGGATAAGGGGCTGATTCATAGGCAGGGGCCATATCATGGCATCTGTTTATTATCTTGCCACTGAAGCTAAAACCTTCTTGAGTTTTTATTTTTCTTCCAGTTATCTGTTGTTTTGGAGACAGAGAAGACTGTCTGAGCAAGCTTGCCATAACTGACTTTTCTGAAACCATTGCTAATACATCTAATTATTTCATCACCTTTACTTCATCCACCCTAAAAATAAATCCTTCCAAATACATATTCATTTTCATAACTATAGCTGTCATAACTTCCAAATTCCCTAGAGATGATTTTAGCCTTAAAAATTCACCCTTACAGAATGTGCTGGAATCTTGGGAATCATCCATTTAAATTCTAGCACATGCTTGCTATCTGCCAGCATGTGAGTCTGCATATTTCTCCTTGACAGTTCATATTTGGTTTCTGGACTTTCAAGACACAGTGAATTATGACCTGCTCACCAGAGCCTCCTGAGAAAACTGGAACTGAGCCATCCTATGCCAAACCTTCATGAAAGTTGGTCAGTTGAAGAAGTCCTGGAAATTAAGTTATCTGGGACACTTCATGAATCTCTATATCATAGAAGTAAAGGTGCTATGTTAGCAAAGCAAAGTTAGACACCAAGATAAATGTGCCACCCGACTGTGTCCAGGCTAGGTTACTTAGTTGTCTGTTCTAATTGCTAAAGGAAAATGGTATATTCAGGTAGAAAATACAGGAGTTGGTATCTTGGCTCATGAGGATTCTCTGCTATAGACTTTAATTCCTCATCAATTAAATAAAGGTAATGTGCCAAATTATCTTCCCTTGCTATAAAAATGAGAAACTTCCTAGTGAACTGATTTAGCACTTGGGCCAGACCAGTCTGCCTCAGCATTCAAGCTCTGCTACTCTCTAGGTATTAGACCCTGAGGAAGGCAAATAATGTGTTTAAGTTTTAATTTTCTCATCAGGACACACAAAATGTATTCATTTGTTTGTACACTGATTCATTCAACAAGTATCTGTGAGAACCCCTTCTGCATCTTTACTAAGTGCTATTCTACACTCACTTTCCCAAGAGGCACTAGTGGTAAAGAACCCACCTGCTAATGCAGAAAGACATAAGAGATGTGGGTTCGATCCCTGGGTTGGAAAATCCTCTGGAGGAAGGCATGACAACCCATTCCAGTGTTCTTGCCTGGAGAATCCCATGGTCAGAGGAGCCTGGCAGACTACAGTCCATGAGGTTGTGAAGAGTTGGACATGACTGAAATGACTTGGCATGACTTCTACATGCTAGAAATAAAGCAAAAACAAGATTCCTGCTCTTCCATAGCTTATGGAAGGAGAGAAACAGAGGAGAAAGACAACACACAGCAATAAGTATAATATTTAGAATGTTAGGCGATGCAGAGCTAAGGTGTATTACCTCAATCTCTCCTTTAGGAGAGCACTCTGCTTTTTCTTTCAGCTCATAGGAGTGCTGCTTGCTGAAGACTCAACAGCTGAATTCCTTACTGGGTACTGCCTCTGTTCAAAAGAGGTTATATGCCCCAGAGACAACCCCTCTTTCCCCAAGGGCAGCCAGAGTTGAAAACTTGCTTAATGAGAGGCATAAAGATTAGTCTCATCACTTCAATTCAGGACAACTCTGAAGGGCCAGTTCAGCTCCAGAACTACCTAAGATTGGTTGAGGTCTTTCTAGCCACCACATCGCTGTTCAACTACTCCATTTTCCCATTTCTGCTTCTCTCACTCTCCTACATGTCCATGCTGAGGTCACTCTTCAATAAACCTACAGCATGCAGAGCCCCATAGAAGAGTCTGTGTCCCAGGAAACTCCCATCTAGGAAAGATGATGGGAAGTGCTCTGGAGAAGAGTAAAGCTGAAGGGAGGTTTGGGAGTGACTCCCTCCTGTTGTGGTTATGAAATGTTAACTCTCATTATAACCTTAATTGTCACTGAACTTGGCAGCTAACAAAAAATGTCAAAGAAAAGGGCCTTGCCCTTGGTCATGAAGAAAAGGAAAGATGTAAAGGAAAGCATAAAGAACAAGGACATTTTTATGATAGCAACTGATTAGAGCAATTCCATTTGGCCAATAGTTCACAGATAAATAGACAACTAAAGAGTAGCAATGAAGAAGAATTTTGGTTAAAAGCTCAAGCTTTGCACTGAATCCTGGATTTAAATCTTTTTTTAAAAACTTTTTTTTTTTTTTTATTGGAGAGTGTTTGTTGTTGTTGTTTATTCTCTGTTGTGTCTGACTGTTTGCAACCTCATGGATTATAGCCCACCAGGCTACTCTGTCCATGGGATTTCTCAGGCAAGGATACTGGAGTGGGTTGCCATTTCCTTCTCTAGAGGATCTTCCTGACCCAGGGATCAAACCCACTTTTCCTGCATTTTCAGGTAGATTCTTTACCTTTGAGTCACGAGGAAGCCCTGTATTGGAGTTTAGTTATCTGTATACATGTATCTATTCTTTTTCAAATTCTTTTCGCATTTAGGTTGTTGCATAATATTGAGCAGGGCTCTCTGTGTTATACTACTTTCTAGATATCAGATTTGAGTAAGTCAGTTAGCCACCCTATGTCTCAGTTTCTGTGTTTGAAAAATGGGGAGAAGAATGCCACCTACTTTCTAGTGTTCTTCTGAGTATGCAGTGTAAAATTCTTAGCAGATTATCCAGCCTCATGTGGTTAGAGCTCACTAAGTATTGGTTATTAATACTGACTTTGAAGTGAAGTGTTAGTCTCTCAGTCATGTCTGACCCTTTGTGACCCCATGGACTGGGGCTCCCCAGGCTCTTCTGTCCATGGGATTTCCTAGGCAAGAATACTGGAGTGGGTAGCCATTTCCTTCTCCAGGAGATTTTCCTGACCCAGGGATTGAACCCTAGTCTCCTGCCTTGCACACATACTCTTTACTGTGTGAGCCACTGGGGAAGCTCAATACTGACTTTATTGGTATTAATTTTCAACTCTGACATTCTGCTTCAGCAAATTCAATACTATACTTAAAAAAAAACTAAACAAAACATTTAGTTTTGTTTAATTGTCTTCATTGTCTTCTTGTAGAATGTAGACAGTCTACAATAGCAACCAAGTCATTCTCTGATTCTTCCCTCTGGCATTTATTTTTCATGCCCATTTTTAGCTTAGTTTGAGATTAGTTGGCTAGTTTTAGTGTTGGTGTTTGCTTAATTTTTACAGGTAACCTATAAGGATGAGTGAGATTACCCAAGATGAGCTGACCTTCCAAGGCTTAAGCAATGAAGATTCAGCCAAGGAAGCCCCACACTTCAACTTGTGAGATATCAGTCCCATTGCAGCAATATTATCTTGTGGACCCAAAACCACTGTCCCTCCTGTTTCAATGTAATCAAATTATTTATGGGTCAGGCTACCTTTCTTTTAAATATTTAAATTACAAAAAGCCAAGTGTCAACAGGCAGTGTAGCATAATGATTAGAAGCTCATACTCAAAAATAGACTGTTTGTTTATCTGGTTCTGCCATTGCTGTCTACATGACCATGGACAGGTTACTTAAACTCTGTGCCTTAATTTCTCCAACGATAAAGTGAAGCTAAAAATACTACTATATCATATGATTGTTGTGAAGATTAAATGGGTTGGTACCTGTGAAGTGTTTAAAACTGTGAATGGCATATGAAAGCACTTTAAACAGTGTTTGCTATAGTAATTGCTACCCTTCTTCTGAGGGAGACTCCTTCACTGAGTGCAATATAAATTTTCGAGTGAACCTGTGATAGAAAATTTTAAAAGAAAAGAATTAAGAAGAAAGAAAAAGAATGTAATTCTACCGAGAATGCTCGCTTATGGTACCCTCTGTGGAATCCTCTTCAGTTTTCAAGTAGAAATGACATGATTTATGTACCTATAACCACCTACCCCACTATAAATATTTAAAAAATAAATAAATAACTAAAAAAATTATTTCCTTGAAAAATAATATGCAACCCACAGAAAATCATATGTACTTATACCTTGAAAACTATGCTTTTGGCTCAGAATAGGTATCAGTTATGCTATGACTTCTATAAGTAATAAGCATAGAATATCTTATTTGATGAAGAATTTTTACTCTTTCAAATTATGGAATAAATTTCCAGGTTGAGAATTTTTAACTTTTATAAAGTCGTATTTTTGCTTGCAAAATGACTAGAAGGAGGCCTACTCCATTCTTTTCCAAATTAACCTAAGTTGCCTGGCCAAACAGAGCACCAAGTGGAAACATACCAAGGAGATTTGGGTTATCTAATTACCATTAGCACATTCTTCTTTGTTCTGTCATGTTCTGTACTGCAACTCAAAATCCCTTTTGAATCCTTTTCAATTGTTGACAGCTAATTTCTATCCATTAGAGACCTACTTCTCACTGTTTGTATTTATCCATCTTAGGAGCTGCATCTTTTTAAAACCAGCTATCTGTCTTTTTGTCATTTTCTCTCTCTCTTCTTGCTTAACTGTCCACTGGGATGATAGATTTCAAATTATATTAAGCATAAACATGTAGTTAAGATATGCAACTAACACCCATAGTCATTTTCTTTTAAGTTATGCACTTTAACAGTTGCTATTTACTTTAAGGATTTTAAAAGTATATCATTCATAATTAGACTCTATCCTACCTTGAGATTATTAATAGAAGCAGGCAATATAAATTTAATGTGCTTTTATTAAAAACATACTTTTGCATATGAAACTGTCTCTGTCACCATTTCCCCTAGTGTTCTTACTGCCTAAGATAGAGAAATACTTTACAGAAATGAAGGTCAAAAGTAAGTAAATAAAAGGTTGATAGGGTAATTATATTCTTACCTTGATCAGTGATATTCAGAGACTGCTACAGCCTTAGAACTTGTATACATAAGAAGAGAAGGAGCATCTTACTTGGCCCATGACTGGGAAGATAGTTGAGAGAGCCTTATATGCAACCTTAGCTTAAGACTTCCAGTAGCTTATGCTCTGGAAATCAGGGGATTAGGACAAGTGAAGAATGCCAATAATCAGTACGGAAAATAAAAGCAATTCCGGCAAATATTTTCTGTCAATCTTCAAGAGAGAAGCAATATAGAAAAGTCACTGGAAACTACCTAGATTATACGCACCTCCACTGCTGGGGGTAAGAGGTGGTACTTAACAAATGAATCAGTCCAGTAAACATATGGAATTTAGAAATTCTTCTCATGGGTTTTAAAGGAGAATAGAAGTGACCTCTATTACACTTTTTGCTAATTATCTAGAATTACTTAAAATATTGTTTAACAGAATGCACCCAGACATATAAATAACTGATGTAATATCATTAATATAATTCATTAGACTTAAGAGAATTACAGTTAAAGTTACATTTCATGTTTTAGGAATAAACCTGAATGCTTGCAGCTATAAGTAGCATGACTTTTCCCACATATATACTAATGTATCTAAATTGCCCTTAATTTTTATAAGAATGCTTTCTCAGAAACTTTGATTAACTAAACAAAGGATTGTTGGTTTTTTCACTTGCATTTCTCTCCCCGCTAAAAACTATTCAAGGCAGTTTAAAACACATGTAAAAAATGTTTTGTAAATTTGTACTAGAAGTAAAAGATTAGTTCCATAAAAACAAGAAGGAACGAGTCTTGTCTTGATAGTTATTACTAGCAGTGTATGTGTGCACCATCTCTACCTTTGAGACTTCTGGCAGCAGCAGAGACTAAAGAAGTGGTCAGACTCTTAATATTAAGCCCAAATGCTGTAGGAAATATATAAGGAGGAAATTGAGATTAATGGCCTCAAGCAGAGTTTTTTTCACCAAAGGCAGAAGTTTGTTTCATGTGATGTTTTCTGATAACAACTTTTCATAAAAGCAAGCCTGACTGAGGTAAAGCACCACTGCTTGAAGGTGGCTTTTCCAATGGTATCAGTCAGTCAGTCAGTTCAGTCGCTCAGTCATGTCTGAGCTAAATTAACAAAAAAGAGATACAAGAATATGCCTGGTAGGACTAGAGAGGAAATGTGGGGAGTAAACCTAGGCTTCAAAAAGGGCTAAAAAGCCCTGGTCCAGACGGCTTCACAGCTGAATTCTACCAAAAATTTAGAGAAGACCTAACACCTATCCTGCTCAAACTCTTCCAGAAAATTGCAGAGGAAGGTAAAGTTCCAAACTCATTCTATGAGGCCACCATCACCCTAATACCAAAACCTGACAAAGATCCCAAAAAAAAGAAAACTACAGGCCAATATCACTGATGAACATAGATGCAAAAATCCTTAACAAAATTCTAGCAATCAGAATCCAACAACACATTAAAAAGATCATACACCATGACCAAGTGGGCTTTATCCCAGGGATGCAAGGATTCTTCAATATCTGCAAACCAATCAATGTAATACACCACATTAACAAATTGAAAAATAAAAACCATATGATTATCTCAATAGATGCAGAGAAAGCCTTTGACAAAATTCAAGATCCATTTATGATAAAAACTCTCCAGAAAGCAGGAATAGAAGGAACATACCTCAACATAATAAAAGCTATATATGACAAACCCACAGCAAACATTATCCTCAATGGTGAAAAATTGAAAGCATTTCCTCTAAAGTCAGGAACAAGACAAGGGTGCCCACTTTCACCATTACTATTCAACATAGTTTTGGAAGTTTTGGCCACAGCAATCAGAGCAGAAAAAGAAATAAAAGGAATCCAAATTGGAAAAGAAGAAGTAAAACTCTCACTGTTTGCAGATGACATGATCCTCTACATAGAAATCCCTAAAGACTCCACCAGAAAATTATTAGAACTAATCAATGACTATAGTAAAGTTGCAGGATATAAAATCAACACCCAGAAATCCCTTGCATTCCTATACACTAATAATGAGAAAACAGAAAGAGAAATTAAGGAAACAATTCCATTCACCATTGCAACGGAAAGAATAAAATACTTAGGAATATATCTACCTAAAGAAACTAAAGACCTATATATAGAAAACTATAAAACACTGGTGAAAGAAATCAAAGAGGACACTAACAGATGGAGAAATATACCATGTTCATGGATTGGAAGAATCAATATAGTGAAAATGAGTATACTACCCAAAGCAATCTATAGATTCAATGCAATCCCTATCAAGCTACCAACAGCATTCTTCACAGAGCTAGAACAAATAATTTCACAATTTGTATGGAAATACAAAAAACCTCGAATAGCCAAAGCGATCTTGAGAAAGAAGAATGGAACTGGAGGAATCAACCTACCTGACTTCAGGCTCTACTACAAAGCCACAGTTATCCAGACAGTATGGTACTGGCACAAAGACAGAAATATAGATCAATGGAACAAAATAGAAAGCCCAGAGATAAATCCACCCACATATGGACACCTTATCTTTGACAAAGAAGGCAAGAATATACAATGGATTAAAGACAATCTCTTTAACAAGTGGTGCTGGGAAATCTGGTCAACCACTTGTAAAAGAATGAAACTAGAGCACTTTCTAACACTATACACAAAAATAAACTCAAAATGGATTAAAGATCTAAATGTAAGACCAGAAACTATAAAACTCCTAGAGGAGAACATAGGCAAAACACTCTCTGACATACATCACAGCAGGATCCTCTATGACCCACCTCCCAGTATATTGGAAATAAAAGCAAAAATAAACAAATGGGACCTAATTAACCTTAAAAGCTTCTGCACATCAAAGGAAACTATTAGCAAGGTGAAAAGACAGCCTTCAATATGGGAGAAAATAATAGCAAATGAAGCAACTGACAAACAACTAATCTCAAAAATATACAACAAACTCCTACAGCTCAACTCCAGAAAAATAAATGACCCAATCAAAAAATGGGCCAAAGAACTAAATAGACATTTCTCCAAAGAAGACATCCAGATGGCTAACAAACACATGAAAAGATGTTCAACATCACTCATTATCAGAGAAATACAAATCAAAACCACTATGAGGTACCATTTCACACCAGTCAGAATGGCTGTGATCCAAAAGTCTACAAGTAATAAATGCTGGAGAGGGTGTGGAGAAAAGGGAACCCTCTTCCACTGTTGGTGGGAATGCAAACTAGTACAGCCACTATGGAGAGCAGAGTGGAGATTCCTTAAAAGACTGGAAATAGAACTGCCTTATGATCCAGCAATCCCACTGCTGGGCATCCACACTGAGGAAACCAGAAGGGAAAGAGACACGAGTACCCCAATGTTCATCGCAGCACTGTTTATAATAGCCAGGACATGGAAGCAACCTAGATGTCCATCAGCAGATGAATGGATAAGAAAGCAGTGGTACATATACACAATGGAGTATTACTCAGCCATTAAAAAAAATACATTTGAATCAGTTCTAATGAGGTGGATGAAACTGGAGCCTATTATACAGAGTGAAGTAAGCCAGAAAGAAAAACACCAATACAAAATACTAACGCATATATATGGAATTTAGAAAGATGGTAACAATAACCCTGTGTACAAGACAGCAAAAGACACACTGATGTATAGAACAGTCTTATGGACTCTGTTGGAGAGAGAAAGGGTGGGAAGATTTGGGAGAATGGCATTGAAACATGTAAAATATCATGTATGAAACGAGTTGCCAGTCCAGTTCGATGGACGATACTGGATGCTTGGGGCTAGTGCACTGGGACGACCCAGAGGGATAGTATGGGCAAGGAGGAGGGAGGAGGGTTCAGGGTGGGGAACACATGTATACCTGTGGTGGATTCATTTTGATATTTGGCAAAACTAATACAATTATGCAAAGTTTAAAAATAAAATTAAAGAAATATATATCTGAAATAAGAATATCGCACTTTCATTTTCCTTAATAAATATTTTAAAAATAAAACATTAATTATTAAAAAAAAAAAAGGGCTAAAAACAAGAAATCAGAAACTCTGAAATGAAAGGCAAGCATTCTTTCTCTTGATCTACACAGCCACGCATCTCTGTTTCTCTCTAAAGACTAGTTTTACCTGTCTGTGTTCATTTAGGAAAGGATATCTATCTGCCCCATGACTTGCAAATTCACATTTCCCTTTCATATCAATCATGGACTAAAATTGGCAAATACTGTGAATCCTATCCCAAATTCCTGGAAGAGAGGCCATGAATGACCCAGTTTGAGTCCGATCTCCATCCCTAATCCAATTCATGTCTGGGAGCCTAAGCCAGAGAGAACAGTCTTCTAAGACCGTACCCTGGGGGTGGAGGCAAGTTTTCAGAGACAGGACTGAAGAGATATCCTAAGAGATGCTTGAAAAGTGAAAGTAAAAGTCACTCAGTCCTGTCCCATTCTTTGCGACCCCATGGACTATACAGTCCATGGAATTCTCCAGGATGGAATACTGGAGTGAGAGTCTTTTCCTTCTCCAGGGGATCTTCCCAACCCAGGGATCGAACCCAGGTCTCCCACATTGCAGGCAGATTCTTTACCAGCTGAGCAGCAAGGGAGCCCTTACTAAAATTTTAATGCTAGTCTTTAATGAGTGCTTAGATTCTCTATTCTTGTATTGAGGGATGATGCAGGTGCTTTAAAAATAAGATGAAGAAGATGCAGAAATCTTTCCACTATTAAGGCCAAGATATCCAACCAATATTTTTGCTCATGTGAAAATAAAATCTCCCCACATTTGCACTGAAATGGGCTGCAGGCAAAGCAAAGACCATCCTTAGGAAGCAGATTTGGATGTGCTCCCAGAGTTAAACATTCTGTAGACTGAAAGCCTAGAGTTTTACACCACAGGGTACTGTGGAAAGAAGATGATTCTGGCCTGGAAAACAGGTGTTCCAAGTCATCAAAAAGAAGCCTGAGAACCGCTCCCATATATATTGAGTTGCATAGTTGTGCAGCACACTTTCTAGGATAAGCCATGGGAAAAGTATGTTGTACAAAATGGAATAGGTGGTCTAGTTTGTAGACTTTTGGTCAATTACCTTTTGTCTACCAAAAAAAATGATTTTAGTTTTGATAAAGTTGATGATTATATAATTGTTTATGGCAGTAATAAATCGGCAGAGTTATTTATATCCAGAAATCAATTCTAGTTTTTGAAAACGAAACCCAGGTCATCAACATATTGAAATAGATGTACTATTCTGTCTACCAAGATGGCATATATGCAGTTTGTCTACAATCAGTATCAAATTGTGAAGATACTGATTTAAAAGATGAATAAATAAAACACAGTACTGGTTCATGTTACATGAAATTGTTCATGGGTATGTCAGAAAACTTTTGCCTTTTAGTTCACCATTCTTTTATTTTTTTAACATTTTTTAAAGCTTTATTTATTTAATTTTTTGAGTGTAGTGGGTCTCCGTTGCTGCTCGCGGGCTTTCTCTAGCTGTGGCAACTCTTCATTGCAGAGGTCTCTCTTGTTGCAGAGCAGGAGCTCTAAAGTGCTTGCTCAGTAGTTGTGGCACATGCACTAGTCCGCAACATGTGAAATCTTCCCAGACCAGGGATCAAGCTCATGTCCCTTGCCTTGCAATGCAAATTCTTAATCACTGGACCACCAGGGAAGCCCTAGTTTACCATTCTTTTAGAGTGGTATTTACTGTCATGTTTTCAGAATCATACTAAGCCTCAGTTTTAAGTTAACTTGATTCTCTAGGCAAAGAACTAAAAATTTAGTGAGAGGTCAATATGCAAAGCAGAGTGTTATTTTCTTGAAAATAATGGCAGTTAATAGTAGAGTAATACTGTGCCTAGCTTCTTGCTCCAAATACAGAATATTTAACTTGGAATCCTCACTTGTGGTCTCTGGGAAAGCATAACATAATACTTGAGGGACACTCAGGAAATTGAATAGACCCATAGTTTTGTAGGACTATGGCCTTTTTAAAAATAGGGTTACATGGAAACACTACTATATGTAAAATAAATAGCCAGTGGGAATTCACTGTATGACTTGGGGAGCTCAAACTGGTGCCCTGTGACAACCTAGAGGGGTAGGATAGGGTAGGAGGTGGGACGGAGGCTCAAGAGGGAGGGGACATGTGTATATCTATGGCTGATTCATGTTGATGTATGGCAGAAATAACACAATATTGTAAAACAATTATCCTTCAATTAAAAATAAAATTTTTAAAAAATAAATAAAAAAGGATTGATTCTCCTTAAATCTTTCAGAACCAGTTATAGTGACTGGTTAAAGGTTGAGGTAAATGGTTTGGTGTTACTCAGAACAGGCTTCAAACAATTTCAAGCAATGAACAAAAACTTACCATACAACTTACTCACTTTCAGGGGATAATCAAATGAGTCCTGACATAAGAAGTAGCAGGTTCCTATTAGATGCCTGGGATCTAAATTGCTTAGGACACAGTGCTTGGGTCCATAAAACTGAGAGAAATTACACTCACACCCCCAACATTGCTGGTTTCTGTGCTTTCATAAGATACTTCTACTGAAGCCATACATGGGACAACTGTAGTCTCAAATCTGCTTTATCATTAATGAGAAAATTAAGTAAAAGTCTTCCACAGGAATTTGTTTAGATCCAGATTTCGTGGTAATGAGTTTATAATTAGATGGGTTTAAATTGAGCAGATTTTTCCACAATCTGATTTTAATATCCTGTCATGCTCAACTTGCCAGAAATGTCAGTTCATTTGTTTTTATTTTTGGTTTGTTTTTACATCCATGCAATTTTTATTAAGTCAGTGCATAAGATCTATTAAATATATGCTAAACAGGACTGATTTTGCCCTGAATCTAATCTGTCTGTTAAATAAAAAAGGAATCTTCAGGCAGAGAATTTGATATTCTTTGTTTAACAAAAAGTTATTTTATAAAAGTAACCCTCCCCCATCCCATTTTACCTTATCCTTCCAGTCCTATCCATCTAGCTGTGGGGAAAAACATACTCAGGAGGCTGTAGTCAACACCAATTTAAAAAAAAAAGTAAATGAAGATAGGAAATATCCAGCTCATGCAACATAATAAGCAATGAGAATTTTTTTCTTGGAAATATAAAGACCCACTTACTTTCCCTTCCCTGTGTATTAGGATATTGTTGTTAAGTAGTTGCTCAGTCATGTCCAACTCTTTCCAACCCCATGAACTGCAGCCCACCAGGCTCTTCTGTCCATGGGATTTCTTAGGCAAGAATACTGGAGTGGGTGGCCATTTCCTCCTTTGGGAGATTTTTCTGACCCAGGGATCGAACCTGTGTCTCCTGCATTGGCAGGCGGATTCTTTACCACTGAGCCACCAGGAAAGCCCATACTAGGATATGTATGTTGATAAATACAACCAAAGTCTTCCCTCTTCGGTTTATTATATTAAATAGGACTATCAATTTCTCACACGCTAGTAAAGTAATGCTCAAAATTCTCCAAGCCAGGCTTCAGCAATATGTGAACCGTGAACTTCCTGATGTTCAAGCTGGTTTTAGAAAAGGCAGAGGAACCAGAGATCAAATTGCCAACATCTGCTGGATCATGGAAAAAGCAAGAGAGTTCCAGAAAAACATCTATTTCTGCTTTATTGACTATGCCAAAGCCTTTGACTGTATGGATCACAATAAACTGTGGAAAATTCTGAAAGAGATGGGAATACCAGACCACTTGATCTGCCTCTTGAGAAATTTGTATGCAGGTCAGGAAGCAACAGTTAGAACTGGACATGGAACAACAGACTGGTTCCAAATAGGAAAAGGAGTACGTCAAGGCTGTATATTGTCACCCTGTTTATTTAACTTCTATGCAGAGTACATCATGAGAAACGCTGGACTGGAAGGAACACAAGCTGGAATCAAGATTGCCAGGAGAAATATCAATAAGCTCAGATATGCAGATGACACCACCCTTATGGCAGAAAGTGAAGAGGAACTCAAAAGCCTCTTGATGAAAGTGAAAGTGGAGACTGAAAAAGTTGGCTTAAAGCTCAACATTCAGAAAACGAAGATCATGGCATCTGGTCCCACCACTTCATGGGAAATAGATGGGGCAACAGTGGAAACGGTGTCAGACTTTATTTTTTTGGGCTCCAAAATCACTGCAGATGGTGACTGCAGCCATGAAATTAAAAGACACTTACTCCTTGGAAGGAAAGTTATGACCAACCAAGATGGCATATTGAAAAGCAGAGACATTATTTTGCCAACAAAGGTTTGTCTAGTCAAGGCTATGGTTTTTCCAGTGGTCATGTGTGGATGCGAGAGTTGGACTGTGAAGAAGGCTGAGCACCGAAGAATTGATGCTTTTGAACGGTGGTGTTGGAGAAGACTCTTGAGAGTCCCTTGGACTGCAAGGAGATCCAACCAGTCCATTCTGAAGGAGATCAGCCCTGGGATTTCTTTGGAAGGAATGATGCTGAAGCTGAAACTCCAGTACTTTGGCCACCTCATGCGAAGAGTTGACTCATTGGAAAAGACTCTGATGCTGGGAGGGATTGGGGGCAGGAGGAGAAGGGGACGACAGAGGATGAGATGGCTGGATGGCATCACTGACTCAATGGACGTGGGTCTGAGTGAACTCCGGGAGCTGGTGATGGACAGGGAGGCCTGGCGTGCTGCGATTCATGGGGTTGCAAAGAGTCGGACATGACTGAGCGACTGATCTGATCTGATCTGATCAATTTCAAGTAGAAAACCCTGACTGGCTTAATGAAAAGTGAGATTCAGGCTGAATCCAGGCTCTCCAAATATGTTCTCAGTACTTTCTCTCTCTCACTTCTGCTTTCTTCTCTGTTGGATTTATCTTCAGGCAGATCCTTCCCATATATTTGCAAGAGTTTATATCTCCAGTAAGGCAATTTTGATGAAACTCATATCTCCAATACCTCTACTTCTGAACCTGAGTGTGAATGGTAACTTGAGAAAAACATAAACACACGGACTGATGTCAATTTAAATTTTCACAATCCACCCTTTGCCTCTCTTTTCCAGCCTCCAGTTCGGCTTCTTGATCTATGTCTCAAACATTCCAAAGTACACAGAAATAACTCCTCAAGATGTTGAGCTATTTTGTGTCTCCAGATTTGTGATGTCATTTCTTCAAACTAGAATGTCCCAATATCTATTCATCACCTTGGTGACTGCATATTTAATCATTCCAGTCAGAATCACCTCTATAAACCCTCTTTCATTTCTTCCTGTCAAGGTTATTACTCTCATACTCTTATCACATGAGCTTCATACATACCTCCATTTTAGCAACAATTTTGCTATACCACAATTAAGGCTTACATCTCTAACCCCTTCACTAAAGAGAAACTACTATGAGAACAGGAAAATATACTTTAGTGTTCATTTTTGTTTGTTTGTTTCCCAAATGCTTATGTCATAGTGTTTAGCACATTCTAAATGGTTAGTATTTTTGTCATTTTTGAATGGATAATGAGTCAGTGAGTGAGAATTTCCTCAAGAAATCCTATGGAACATTTTTTAAATAATCATGTGTGTTTTTTCTCAGGATTTTTTCTTTACATATTTTTTCTAAAAAACAGATTCTAAATAAATCTTTTATAAGCCTTGTGAAACTTGTGATCTCTACACATTTAATTGTAAATTTGTTTACCTCAAATCACACTAACCTTTATATTAAAAAGCTATAACCTCAGATGCATATATATGCCTGTACTGTGCTGTGAGCTGTGCACTGTGCTTAATCACTCAGTCATGTCCGATTTTTTGTGACCCCATGAGCTGTAGCCCACCAGGCTCCTCTGTCCATGGGATTCTCCAGGCAAGAATACTGGAGTGGGTTGCCATGCCCGCCTCCAGGGGATCTTCCCAACCCAGGGATCAAACCCATGTCTCCCACATTGCAGGCAGATTCTTTACCATCTAAGCCACCAGTGAAGCCTATATATATATATATATATATATATATATATATATATATATATACATACATACATACATACACACCCATAGATATATATATATATATATCTGCCTACCATAATGCAAATACCAACTATTATTATTATGATACTTGTTGAACAGTATTTGAACATAATAGATTCCAGGTCAGTAATCCAGGGAATTTGTGGAATTTATAAGGAAATTCTATTTGACATTTAATGTTTTTTTTTAAAAGATAAAATATGTATTTTGGGAACATGAGTATTTCAACTGCAAAGAAATGTTGTCAAAGACCTATCACAGCTTCCAATAACTATATGAAATATAGACAATTACAAATTAAATTCTTGACATTTAGAATGTTAACAATAGTACCAGGTGTTTAAATGCCTCAATCTCTTTTCAGTGTTCTTTGATACTTATCATATGAAGCCTATCTGTAGCAAGGCATGCTGACCATTTATTAATGCAGAAAAAAAAATCCCTTTAAAAAAAAAAAGACAGAAAGTGTTTCATCATGCTGCACTACCTGCTTCTGCTTCTGCCTCTCCATCAAGTTGTACCAAACTCATATTTTCCAATTATCCCTGTATCATTTGGCATTTTTATCTGACAAGTAAATTAAGGTCATCAAATAAAGTGAATCTTGAAATCTTTTGTGTCCCAATGTAGCCATAGTTTGAAGCACTGAATTGCATTGTTTCTGGAGAAATGACAGAACAGCAGAGGAAAGCACGTATGTAAAATCATTTTCTGAAAAGGTATAATCCCGGCTAAGGGTCTTTACGTCAACAGAAATGTTTCATGACATTTGTTTCCATTCAGTTGAGAAGAGAATTCAGTAACTGGCTCACTAGACTGCATCAGAGTCTCTTACTATACTCTCTCTCTCTTAAGTCAATCTTAGGGATATTTTTCTTGTTGGTAGATGGAATCAAATGTTGAATGAATATAAAACAAACATGTTAATACAATGTCAGGCCAAACCTCTTCTGCTAAGTAGCTACTTCATTTAAATCCTAGGCTGGGATATTTGAATTAAGAAATTTACTCATACTATTTTAATTTATTTCAGAACATATTAAATGCCAAAATACAAAGGTATAAGGGAATTCTTGTGTCACTAGAATATTTTAGACATTAACATTACCAAATAAATCACGTACGAAAATTTTCTTTTAGTCAGAGGCTAATATCTAGAATGTATTCTTTATCTCTTCTTTATGAAAACATACATTTATTAATCCCTATGCTATGTAAGGCACTATGCTAATCCCATTGGATACAGAAAGGCAAATGATATTGTTTCTTCCCTCAAGAAGCTTATGATATATTTGAAATGGGCCAAAAAATAAACAGAAATCTTCAGAAAATGAATTATTTTTGATAGTTGAAGTTTTCAGACACAGGTTTGGTCTTTAAATTATTATTTTTATAATTTTTAAATATATTGAAGGGAAATTGTTTCTAATCATGCATCCACAAACTCCTGTCCTTCTATATAAACTATCTTAGACATATCTCAGTATGTTTTAGTTGACCTTGGCTGACCATAGTAATGTATTGAGTTCTGACATAGTGAGTCCATTGGTGCTCCTTGAATTTTATAGAGCTGTTTGATCCTAAACTCCTGCCTCCAGAGTACTATGTATTTTGGAATTTTATGTTAAATTTTCCATTTTCCCAGTTGTTCTTTCAGTCAGCCTAGCAGTGTGCACTTCCATTCAACTCCAACTCTTTAGGTATCTCATGTCTGGTCTTAACACTTAATTTACATCTGCTATACTGCTATATGAATTCAGAAATCAATAAACATATCTGAAGTAAGAGTGTGAGGCACTGAAGCTGTTTTATGAGTAGACTCTGTATTCTTAGTATGTGGCCATCTGTCAGATGTTTCTTCAGAGGCTCTTTACGTCTATCTCGTTTGCCACTGCTCCACTGTATTCCACATAATTGAAGTTGCCATCTAGCTGAATTCAAATGCATGTGATGAGTATCTGAACTAAGAAAATAGCTGTGGGGATAGGAGTGAATGGGAATGAATTAAGAAATAACTTTAAAATGTAGTAATGACAGGACTGATGATCTGCCTGCACTATGTGAAGGCTGAGTTCAAAGTTTTAGGCTTGAATATTTCTTTTTTTTTCTGTATTACTTCCTTATTTTATTAATTTTTTTTTACAGTAGGTCCTTGGTTATCTATATATTTTTTAATTTTATTTTATTTAACTTTACAATATTGTATTGGTTTTGCCATATATCAAAATGAATCTGCCACAGGTATACATATGTTCCCCATCCTGAACCCTCCTCCCTCCTCCCTCCTCCCTCCCCATACCATCCCTCTGGGTCATCCCAATGCACCAGCCCCAAGCATCCAGTATCGTGCATCGAACCTCAACTGGCAACTCGTTTCATATATAATATTATACATATTTCAATGCCATGAATATTTCTAAGAGTGGTGTACTTACTGTGATTTTACTCTCTTAGGCCATAGCAAAGTCTGAATATTTTAAAATTTTTTAAAGTATAATTTTCTAGACACATAATGTAGGATAGATTAGGAAGAGATAGTGTGGGAAAGCAATCTAATAAAAAATTATAGAACTAGCCTAATCTGTAAGGCTGAAGTTTTAGATTACTAGTGGTAATAAAGACAAGATGATATCAACATAATAATGATTTGCTCTGGACCAGGAGCTATAGGGAAAGGTAAACTCGGAGATGACCTCATGTTTCAATTCTAGGTGACCAAAAGAATAGCATCATTTACAAAATCACAAAATCCTCTTCATCTAGGAGAACTAGTTCTTCAGTTTTCACTTCTGTCTCACTCTTTTATCTACATGACCATTTAGTGGTGATTTTACAGATTGATGAGTCTCCATTGTATACTGCTACATCTTTATATATATATATATATATATATATATATATATATATATAATTTCATAATTTTAAACCAATATTGATTGCTATATATTCCCTGAGAGGGGATTATTTTTTTTTTCCCTGAAAAAAAAATGGTAATAATTTCCTGTATTGACTATCAACAAAGCTTACAATTAACTTACTGGGAGCTCTCCATCCATTACTTTGTAGAGAACTCTATGTTTAAAAAACTATTTCGGTGAAGTCATGAGATAATATCATTTGAAATTTTGACATTTCATCTAAAATTGGGAGTCGTAAATACAACATATGAACATGAAACAAATACATTCCACAATGTACTTCTTTGGGCAGAATTTTGAGAAATGCTTTATTCAAAAAAACCATGTCAGTGCTGTCACCCACAGCTTTAAAAAAGTTGTTCAAACAGAAAAGGGTTAACTGTAAAAAGTATTGCATAGAAAATGACACAGAATGCAAATAACAGATTTCACTTTGAAATGTAAATATAAACTAGAATAATCTTGATTACAGAGAGACAAAATCATATGCCTCCATAGAAGAAAATCCTTTGGTTTAAAATAGGCAAATTGCTTTTCCCTCATACTTTCCTAAAGACATGAAATCTCTCTCTTTTTTTTTTTTTTTTTTTTGGATACCAAGTAAATAACTTCACTTTTTCTCTCTTTAAATAGAAACAACTACAGCAAACCTCACTTAATGTCATCCTGACTTATGCCAAACATTGGGTAGGTGCTAAGTCCTCACTCAGTAACAGTTTTACAACTCTTTTCAGATAATTGTTTCCTCTTAAGGAAATATGCATCTTTCCAAACCATAGAATGAAATATGTCATTTTAATAAACTTTATTTTTCTAAAAATACAGCCTCATTCGATTAAACAAAGGAACAATTCCTATCACCTAGTTACAAACACATTTTATTTCTTGCCATGGATTTTATTGTGTTTCTTCTTAAGGACAGTTTTGCTCTCTTTGGTGTTACTTACACGAGTAAATCTTATGTTTATATACACATTTCTCCTACAAAACTAATTAGAAATATCTTCTCAGGATTGAAAAAATGAATAAGTGGAAATATAGATAAGTTTTCACCACAGAGGAATTTGTATCTTTACTGTATTTTATGGAATTTTATGACATTCATTTTGTAGATAATTTTATGGTTTATTTGTCTAAGTATCTGTTTATTTTTTAATATATTAATTTTTGCTGTGTCAACACACACCACCTTCCTTGTGGCATGCTGGATGTCCAATTGCGGCAGGCCGGTTTCTCTCTAGTTGTGGTGTGTGGGCTTAGTTGCCCCAAGGCATGTGGGATTTTAGTTCTCAGACCAGGCAGCTAACCTACGTCCCCTGCTTTAAAAGGCAAATCAATCAATGTAATACACCACATTAACAAATTGAAAAATAAAAACCATATGATTATCTCAATAGATGCAGAGAAAGCCTTTGACAAAATTCAACATCCATTTATGATAAAAAAAACTCTCCAGAAAGCAGGAATAGAAGGAACATACCTCAACATAATAAAAGCTATATATGACAAACCCACAGCAAACATTATCCTCAATGGTGAAAAATTGAAAGCATTTCCTCTAAAGTCAGGAACAAGACAAGGGTGCCCACTTTCACCATTACTATTCAACATAGTTTTGGAAGTTTTGGCCACAGCAATCAGAGCAGAAAAAGAAATAAAAGGAATCCAAATTGGAAAAGAAGAAGTAAAGCTCTCACTGTTTGCAGATGACATGATCCTCTACATAGAAAACCCTAAAGACTCCACCAGAAAATTACTAGAACTAATCAATGACTATAGTAAAGTTGCAGGATATAAAATCAACACCCAGAAATCCCTTGCATTCCTATACACTAATAATGAGAAAACAGAAAGAGAAATTAAGGAAACAATTCCATTCACCACTGCAACCGAAAGAATAAAATACTTAGGAATATATCTACCTAAAGAATCTAAAGACCTATATATAGAAAACTATAAAACACTGGTGAAAGAAATCAAAGAGGACACTAACAGATGGAGAAATATACCATGTTCATGGATTGGAAGAATCAATATAGTGAAAATGAGTGTGCTACCCAAAGCAATTTATAGATTCAATGCAATCCCTATCAAGCTACCAACAGTATTCTTCACAGAGCTAGAACAAATAATTTCACAATTTGTATGGAAATACAAAAAACCTCGAATAGCCAAAGCGATCTTGAGAAAGAAGAATGGAACTGGAGGAATCAACCTACCTGACTTCAGGCTCTACTACAAAGCCACAGTTATCCAGACAGTATGGTACTGGCACAAAGACAGAAATATAGATCAATGGAACAAAATAGAAAGCCCAGAGATAAATCCACGCACATATGGACACCTTATCTTTGACAAAGGAGGCAAGAATATACAATGGATTAAAGACAATCTCTTTAACAAGTGGTGCTGGGAACTCTGGTCAACCACTTGTAAAAGAATGAAACTAGAACACTTTCTAACACCATACACAAAAATAAACTCAAAATGGATTAAAGATCTAAACTTAAGACCAGAGACTATAAAACTCCTAGAGGAGAACATAGGCAAAACACTCTCTGACATACATCACAGCAGGATCCTCTATGACCCACCTCCCAGAATATTGGAAATAAAAGCAAAAATAAACAAATGGGACCTAATTAACCTTAAAAGCTTCTGCACATCAAAGGAAACTATTAGCAAGGTGAAAAGACAGCCTTCAGAATGGGAGAAGATAGTAGCAAATGAAGCAACTGACAAACAACTAATCTCAAAAATATACAACAAACTCCTACAGCTCAACTCCAGAAAAATAAATGACCCAATCAAAAAATGGGCCAAAGAACTAAATAGACATTTCTCCAAAGAAGACATCCAGATGGCTAACAAACACATGAAAAGATGCTCAATATCACTCATTATCAGAGAAATGCAAATCAAAACCACTATGAGGTACCATTTCACACCAGTCAGAATGGCTGCGATCCAAAAGTCTACAAGTAATAAATGCTGGAGAGGGTGTGGAGAAAAGGGAACCCTCTTACACTGTTGGTGGGAATGCAAACTAGTACAGCCACTATGGAGAACAGTGTGGAGATTCCTTAAAAAACTGGAAATAGACCTGCCTTATGATCCAGCAATCCCACTGCTGGGCATACACACTGAGGAAACCAGAAGGGAAAGAGACACGTGTACCCCAATGTTCATCGCAGCACTGTTTACAATAGCCAGGACATGGAAGCAACCTACATGTCCATCAGCAGATGAATGGATAAGAAAGCAGTGGTACATATACACAATGGAGTATTATTCAGCCATTAAAAAGAATACATTTGAATCAGTTCTAATGAGGTGGATGAAACTGGAGCCTATTATACAGAGTGAAGTAAGCCAGAAAGAAAAACACCAATACAGTATACTAACGCATATATATGGAATTTAGAAAGATGGTAACAATAACCCTGTGTACGAGACAGCAAAAGAGACACTTATGTATAGAACAGTCTTTTATGGACTCTGTGAGAGAGGGAGAGGGTGGGAAGATTTGGGAGAATGGCATTGAAACACGTAAAATATCATGTATGAAACGAGTTGCCAGTCCAGGTTCGAGGCACGATACTGGATGCTTAGGGCTGGTGCACTGGGACGACCCATAGGGATGGAATGGGGAGGGAGGAGGGAAGAGGGTTCAGGATGGGGAACACATGTATACCTGTGGCAGATTCATTTTGATATTTGGCAAAACTAATACAGTTATGTAAAGTTTAAAAATAAAATAAAATTTAAAAAAAAAGAAAAAAAGGCAGATTCTTAACCACTGGACCAGCAGGGAAGTCCCTTAGTGTCTGTTTACATTAATGGAGTCTTTGAGACCTCTAGCCCAGGAACAACTTTCCTCCTTGTCCTTCCCCCTCTTCCCCCTCTTCCTGTTTCCCCTCCTCTGCTTCCGCTCCTCCTTCTCCCAATATATCACATTTCCAAACTCCTACTCTGCTGCAGTGAGAGGCAGTGTGGTGTGGGTTCAGTAGTGTCTGACTCTTTGCGACCCCATAGACTGTAGCCCACCAGATTCCTCTGTCCATGGAATTTTCCAGACAAGAATACCGGAGTGGGTTGTCATTTCCTACTCCAGAGTATATTCCCGACCCAGGGATCCAACCAGCATCTCTGGCACCTCCTGCACTGACAGGCAGATTCTTTACCAATGGCACCAACCTGGGAAACCCCCTACTCTGCTGATTCATCACCAAAGGCTGTTTATTCTCTTCCAGAGCACCTTGCAGTTTCTCTTTCGTAACAGTTCTTAGACTTGCAATTACTTGTTTGTTGTTTATCTTCCCCACTGAACTATAAATCCAGGAGGACAGTGTTTATTGTTTACCACTATATCCCCAGTATGTCTCAGTGCCTGCCGTATAATAGGTGCTCAATAATCTAGAGTCTACTAGCACCTCTATGCTGTCAATAATTCTTAACCTTGGATTCGAATTTACAAGCTTAATCTACTCAACTTGATTCAATGTAAAAGTCTATACTTCCAGTAGTTGCTGCCTTCCAGGAAGTATTATCTCCAAGAATACAGAATAATTGGATTCTACTGATTAAAATAGTGTTATATAGACTGACTTTACATACATATTGTTGCTACCTTCAGGGCAAATCTCTACATATTAAGTGAAAGGTGAGGACATGGATAATCCTGGGTTAATCTAACCTGTTTTATACAGAATCATCTATCCATTCACATAAATAAACATTTATTGAGCTACTACCATGTATCAACCTCTGTAGGTCCAATACTACATTTCCTGGGATTACTCTAGCAAATGACCACATTTGGTGGCTTAAAACACCAAATTTGTTCTCTCATATTTATGGAAGCCAGAAGCACACTCTCTCCTAAGATTCCAGTAGAGGTGGCTCTGGGCATTCCTTGGCTTGTGTCTGCACAACTCGTCTCTGCCTCTGTCTTCCTACATACAGCCTTCTCCTCTTTGTCTTCTCTTCTCATGTCTCTTATAAGGACACCTGTCATGAATTTGAGCCCATCCATTTGATCCATGATGATTGAGGTCCTCAATTATACCTACAAATTCCTTCTTGCGGGGAAAGGAGGAGGAGAAGATGTCTTCAATATACTACACATACTATAGTGAATATAGTCCCCACCCTCATGGAATTTGCAGTCTAACAGAAAGATTATTAAAAAAAGTAATTTCAATGAAACATTATAGAAATGTATCAATAAAAGTAGTACAAGGGTCCATGGGGACATATGTCTGGGAACCTAATAAAATCTAAACAACCAGAAAACGATGTGATGTTCATGTAGGAGGACTGAACAGAAATGGACCATGATAGAAAGTCAATGCATTGTAAGAATTGGCAGAAATTTAGCATGGTTAAAGAATGATTAGAGATGAATCTGGAGATATATACTAGAGCCATTTGTAAAACCCATGTTAACAAAGTTAAGGGCTTTGAACTTTATCCTGATACAAAGTCAGAGCTCTGTGATTAGCCACACTAATATGATAAAAAGGCAGAAATTATCCCTGTCCAGACCAAGAGCTACAGCACAAGTTTTGTGAATTCCCCATTTCCAAATAATGGTAGCTCTTGTTTTTCCCAGTGTTTGATTGCAGCCTTAGTAAATAATGCAATATCATAGTAAAATTGCTCTGAAGGTTTGTGTTGAAAGTGAAAGTGAAAATATTTAATTCAACATTCTCATTTTTACAGACATAAAACCAGGGTCAAGCAAGGCTATGATTGTTCTAGAATATACAACCCAGATGTTCTGTTAGTGAAAATGATGGTATAAAATAGTGGCAATAGTATTGGCTTCAGTTCAGTTCACTCACTTAGTCGTGTCCAACTCTTTGCGACCCCATGGACTGCAGCATGCCAGGCTTCCTTGTCCATCACCAACTCCCAGAGCTTGCCCAAACTCATGTCCATTGAGTTGGTGATGCCATTCAATCATCTCACCCTCTGTTGTCCCCCTCTCCTCCTGCCTTCAATCTTTCCCATCATCAGGGTCTTTTCCAATGAGTCAGTTCTTCTCATCAGGTGGCCAAAGTACTGGAGCTTCAGCTTCAGCATCAGTCCTTCCAATGAATATTCAGGATTGATTTCCTTTAGGATTAACTGGTTTGATCTCCTTTCAGTCCAAGGGACTCTCAAGAGTCTTCTCCAAGTACGGGCTTGGAGCTTGATAAATCAGGGTTGGATGGCCAGCTTTTTTGTATACAAGGCATGTGACCTTATGCAAGTAATATAACCACTTAAACTATGAATAATAATAGTACCCACTTATTAAGACTATTATACGGATAAATTTGATAATGAATTTGAAGTACTAAGCATAATACTAGTGGATAGTTTACTATTAAATATATATGGCTATTGTTGATGATAATGAGATTCATAATGTTTTTATAATCACCCCAGCCCCATCATCAACAGAATTTTATTATAAATGTGCATCACATTATACACTCTTATTTTTAAATATATATTATACATTGTTGTTGTTGTTTAGTCACTCAGTCATGTCCGACTCTTTGCGACCCCATGGACTGTAGTCCACCAGGCTCCTCTGTCCATGGGGTTCTTCAGGCAAGAATACTGGAGTGGATTGTCATTCCCTTCTCCAGGGGATCTTCTCAACCCAGTTATCAAACCCATGTCTCCTGTACATATACACACACAACATTCTTCACAGAGGAGTGTTTAGAATTCCTAGTACAGAGGTTTAATAAGCAATTATGCAGAAATACACATTTTTCAAAGTGTCACAACTTAATAATCTGTTATCCAATTAAAATTTTAATTGAAGCAAAGTTCATAAATATGTAATCACCAGGGTGAAAACGGAGAAGGCAATGGCACCCCACTCCAGTACTCTTGCCTGGAAAATCCCATGGACGGAGGAGCCTGGTAGGCTGCAGTCCGTGGGGTCGCTATGAATCAGAGACGACTGAGCGACTTCACTTTCACTTTTCACTTTCATGCGTTGGAGAAGGAAATGGCAACCCACTCCAGTGTTCTTGCCTGGAGAATCCCAGGGACGGGGGAGCCTGGTAGGCTGCCATCTATGGGGTTGCACAGAGTCAGACACAACTGAAGCGACTTAGCAGCAGGGTGATAAAGAAGATATATTAGTAGTACTCTCATCTTACTAAGGAATTATTTAAATTAAACAACACAATTTTCTGTAATGAGGTGATCTGATTTTCCAAAGACAGTCAATTACATAATATTCTCCTCAATCTGAATTTGAATACATGGTCTCAATAAATCCCCTGCTACCTAGCTATCATGAAAATACATGTTCTAGGTTTAAAATTCTTCAACTATATTATATATTTTAAAAATACACCAGTTTGTAAGTAAATAATGTTTTGTTTTGAACTGCCACCTTCATCTTCAAAAAGTTAATGTTGTTTTCTATAACATCTATTCCTTATAATTTGTTATTCAATTATTTTCAATGAAAAAAAAACTGACATTTTAAGGCACACATTAATTCCCATGATACCAATATTATTTTGAAGATTAGGAAATCTAGTTTGGACCTAATAAAAAACCATCAGTACATTATTTATTGGATAAAATTCAACTATTTAACTTGGTTCTGTACAGACTGTGTGCTACAACTCAACACTGAAATAGATTGCCTGAAAATATCTTAAGTCATAGTGATTAACATCTAATTCCAAGGTTTAGTTAATGTTTACTAAAACCTTAAGATAAATGATTTTTGTGTTTATTTACATTTAGGTTTCTTAAAAATCCTCTTAAATAATTGACTGGTTTCTTACTGACTCAACAATAGCATTTAAGGTTTAGATATTCTCTAGTAGAAATGTCCTTTTTATGAGAAAGTTATTACCGTGAATATAAACTTGCACATAGCTTATCACATACTTGATTCCCAAAAAATGATCCACTTCTTTGGAAGTCTTTCTCAGGCTTAATAAATTTAAATTATTATGGTAGAGAGTTAAGTGGTTTGCTTTTCAGTTGTATTCTTTCTTTTGTTCAGCTTGTTGCTTAAAACTGATTAATAATTTTTATAATAATCTAAATAAAAATCAAGCTTTATTCAAGTTAAGGGATATTGGAGGCACTGATTGATTTAATGCTTTAGAATATTGATAACAAACTGAATTATTATTGTGAGTTATAGTATAGGAAGGAGAATTTTTAAAATATCTAAAATCTGAATCTGGTGATAGTCATATGTGAGGTGGATCAAGTTCTTTAACTTCGCTGGGCTTCACTTTCTTTACCTCACTTTCTTTCTTAAGCAATTAACCATTTGCCATCTAATTAAATTATATCTTGTTAAAACTTCAGTAATACAGAGAATGAAATGTGTCAATGAATTAATTGAAATAAAAAGATTCCTGGAAGGTTAGGAAAACATGCAGCCCTTGCAGTTTCAGTTTTGTCAATGAAAGAAGTTATATGCTATAAACATATATAATCTATACTTTTCTTCAAATAAGGGAGCTTTTACATATCATGTTTTTAATGAATTAAAAAATGACCAGCTTCCCTTGTGGCTCAGCTGATAAAGAATCTGCCTGCAATGTGGGAGACGTGAGTTCAATACCTGGGTTGGGAAGACCCCCTGGAGAAGGGAAAGGCTACCCACTCCAGTATTCTGGCCTAGAGAATTGGACTGTATAGTCCATGGGGTCCCAAAGAGTGGGACACAACTGAGTGACTTTAACTTTCACTTTTTAATGACTGCTAGTCAGAAGGAGATCAGCCCTGGGATTTCTTTGGAAGGAATGAGGCTAAAGCTGAAACTCCAGTACTTTGGCCATCTCATGCGAAGAGTTGACTCATTGGAAAAGACTGATGCTGGGAGGAATTGGGGGCAGGAGGAAAAGGGGATGACAGAAGATGAGATGGCTGGATGGCATCACCGACTCAATGGACGTGAGTCTGAATGAACTCCGGGAGTTGGTGATGGACAGGGAGGCCTGGCGTGCTGTGATTCATGGGGTCGCAAAGAGTCGGACATGACTGAGCGACTGATCTGATCTGATCTGAGTCAAACGTCTAAGCACCTACTATGTACACTCCTGTGCTATAGAGGTGGGAATTCATAACTTTGATTTTTGAATTAATATCTATGAAATGTAAAGAAGTTCATTCTTAAATTATGCAATAATAGCCTTTCTATTTTTCGAAAACACATTATAACAGTCTGTAAAGTCTGATCTGTTGGTATATGATCAGGTCACTCAAGATGACAGTTCTCTTGCTCTCTTATACAACTTCTGCTCAACCAGCCCATGGTTCACTTACACCCTACTCACATGACTACCCAATCCTCTTAATTATAGGGTTTAATCAGTAACTGCCTAGGAAATGGCAACCCACTCCAGTGTTATTGCCTGGAGAATCTGAGGGACAGGGGAGCCTGGTGGGCTGCCGTCTATGGGGTCACACAGAGTCAGACATGACTGAAGTGACTTAGCAGCAGCAGCAGCCTACATTCTTGCCCCAGCTTATGGTTACCCTGATGACTGATAAGCCAACCTGAAGCCAATTCCCCCTATAAATGGTTACCCACCTCCACCTCGATTGTGAAGACTACCACTGTGCCCTGGCTGCTGTCTGCTATCTATGATGGAGTGTTGCTCCAGGACTTTCAGACCTGCAAGATTCCCTAAGTACTAAACTGTTGTTGTTTCTTTCCCTGGCTCCTGGCTTTTCTTTGTCTCTCAGGTGGGCAACTACAGGGTTTGCAAGCCTGTGGGTGTAGCCCAATAGTTGGCAAACGTGTTCAAGGAAATAGCAATTACGTAAGCAAAATCCTTTAGTTCATCTGCTTATTTAATTACGCAAAATCTACTTAATCTTAAAATGAGGGGTACTAGGAACCCATCTGCTTTCTTAGTATTTTTGTAAAAAAAAGAAAGGGTTATGGGTAGATTAAGACTTCAATCTTCAGCCCTCGTTTTGGATCTGCATCTTACATGTCAAATAATGGGAAAGCTTTGTGGAATTTTTTGGTATTCATTATTGTATTTTCAGGAATATAGTAAGTTGTAAAACATTTGGTAGTGAAAGGTCACCAGGGAAATGTTAATACATTACCTGTGTTTCAGCTTCTGACATGGCGGTGGAACAAGGGCAGATCCTCGTGATAGCCACTGCAGCAGTGGGAGGATTCACTCTTCTCGTCATTCTTACTCTCTTCTTCTTAATAACTGGCAGGTAACTGAATTATACCAGAATATTTCCAGGATTTGTGGAGAGCCATTCTTCTCATACACTGTGTGTTCAAGGGCTTTTAAGCTTAAAGAACTGTACCTGTGAGAAAAATAAGTCAGGGCAGATTCCACTCTTGACAAGTGCACCTTTACGTGGCAACAGATCCCTGAACCTGAAGGCAACTGAAGACCTGAGAAAAACACTTTGAAAACAATGAATGATAAAATCCTATTCAATAAATGACTTCTGAGTTTTTCCTTTACTGCAATCAAATTATATCATTAAATGGATTTTGCTTGGGGAAAAAAGTAGTTCAACAGAGAAACTGAACAATTTATTTAAACGTGCTTTATAAACTTAATATTATAGAAAAATTTTTATTCATTGAATACTGAACATATTGATATTAGAATTGCATTAATTTGGTTATGTAATCAAGTGAAAATATTTTCCTGTGGAAGTGTAATATGGATGAGAATTTTAAATGACAATAAATTTAATGTAGAAAAAGACCTAGACTTGAATCCCAACCAGCTGGTCAAAGTGCTTCTTCCACCTAAACCTTAGATTTATATTTTTACACAGTTTGTTATGACAAAGCATCACTCTTGCAGCTAATAGTGTCTCAGACTTCATTTAAGCAGCAGTGTCAAATTTATCATCAGTTTTAAAGAATGCTTCTAAATTCATTATGGAAGTTCACTCAAATTATATTTTATTTATAGTTATTCAATATGTAGCATAATTAGTTCAATTTTAAGTTATATTTTATGTATTTGCCCAATATGAGTTAAAAGCCTTATTGCCACAGAGTATTTAAGCAAATGATTTAAATACACACGTAGAAAAGTATTTCTTTAAAAGATCAGAAAATACTGCCTTAATACATAAATATGACAAACTTAAAAGAAGACCTTACAGTCATTGTAGGCTAAATAAGATTCGCCTAGTAAACCTGAGAGATAGGCACGACTGTTATATTTATTTAGGATTCCTGAAACAGAATTTGAATACCATTTTAAAAAAAGATTTAATAATGACAAAAATTGAAAGTTGAAAATAATTTAGTACAGTTTCCATGTTTGCCAATTTATATGACATCAGAAACTTCCTTAACTTTCTATATTAAAAAAAAAAAGTTCAGTTACATAAGATAAAACGTTTATTCTGAAGCATGACTTCAGCACTTTGCTACAGAAGCATTCACTGGAAATTATTCTATGAAAATTTTAAGACATTTGAATAAATATGCAATTTGCCATAGGATCTGAAGCCACATCTACATTGAAAGATTGGATTGTGCACCACAGGTGCATTCTGTTTAGCCATTTGGAATTAGCAGTTTGATGAACTGTCAGGTAATATAGATGCTGATGAATTTTTCATGTGAAAGAAGTCATAGGAGAGAAGTTCCTGCCTCCATTCTTCAGGACATGATTTTTCTGAGACAGAAAACAGAACACACTTTTACCACTTCCAATTAAAAAAAAAAAAAAAAAGAAACACACTGTTCACCACTGAAACTGGAATACAGTTGTCTAAATTTCTGAGTTTCTGAATCAAGAACAGTGTTTCCATTGTGACTTTTAAAGCTATTCACCAACTATAGCTGTTAGAGGCCATATAAGGAAAGACATGATTGTCACTGCTTGTTATTAAATATTTTCTAGGCCTCCCATCATTTGGATCAATCAATCTATTTGAGAGGATTTTATTTTTCTCTGGAGCTAATATTGATATAGTAAAAAGAAACTTCTATGGAGTATTTTCTATAAAGATGTTCTTAAAAGCTATCTTTATGATAAGAATTTTTACCTATGAGTGAGGAGTATTTTAATTGATATTGGTTCTTATCCAGCATAATTCCTAAATAAGGTTCTCTTTACCTCTTATAAAGGTGTCAATGGTACATAAAGGCCAAAATGAAGTCAGAAGAGAAGAGAAGAAAGGACTTACAGAATGGGCATTGTAAGTAGTTCAGTGACTTTCTTCCATGGTTTTTAAGAGTTCATTTTAAACATGTATCCATGAGTTGAGAAAGCCAAAGAAATTCATTTCCAACCTTTCAGCATTGAGACTTTTCATCTGGTTTCTAGATTTCTAGTGAAAATTGCACCTGCTTCTCATTATATGATATTACCTTTTTCCTAATTATGCTTGCTGGGAAACACAACTGAATAAGCTAAAAATTTAAGATGACTGATTATATCTAGTTATTTACCACTCACAATGGCTCCAAAACATTAGTTGGTTTTATTTAGTGGATCATTAGCTATAGAAATAGTAAGGGATTCTTGTTGCTTCTTGTAGGCACTGTCATTTAACATACAACAAATCAATTTAAAATTCATTAACACTAGAAAATCAGCTCTTTAACTCTTAGAATATGTATGAAATCCTTGAGCTGACAACAAGGTTATAGTCCTTTGAAGGATCTCTTCTGAAGTAAGCTATAATTACCACTAGAGTTGGTTTTATACTTGCCACCACCACCACCCCCCAAACCCAACGCCCACCTCCACCTCCAAATTGCAAACTACTTTGTCAAGGCAGTTTCTCTGTCGTGAGACACTGAATTGACAAGAAAGGGATGTTCTCTAATTAATCATAGTATAGCGATAACATGTGAAGCAAGTTGTTTAACTATTTAAACTCATCTTCTATTTCAAATTAAGCTGAAGTAATAAGGCACTTTTCAACCCATATTACCCTTCAGAGAATGGAAAGGATTTAAGTGAGAAAATTATAAACTAGAGGGTTGCTTTAGGGCTCTTTCTAGGGTTCACATGACTTCTCTGAGCAGGGTCTGAGGACCAGCCGCCATCAAAGTTTTCACCCTTATCTACCTATGTTCAGACTCAGAAGGTCCAAAATAGGGCTAAGGGATAAGCATTTTTAACAAACTCTCCTATGTGGTTTTTTCACACAAAGAGTTTGAGGATCACTGCCCTGGCAGGGAAGGGAGAACCAAGACAGCTGATAACAGTCATGGGATGAGCCAAAAATAATGTAGACAGAGGCAGAAACCTGGATCTAGGCACTCGGTCCAGTGACTTAAACTGAGTAACCTCAAGATTGACTGCAGGACATTCACTACTGAACTGCAGAAGAAAAAGTTTTTACCTGTTTTCCAACTAGTAGCTTAGTATAAACTGAACCAGAGGGTCCCAGCAAGAAGCAATGAAAATAACCTGAGGAAGCCAAGAAGATAGAAGAAAGATAACAAATAGATGTTTAAGAAGACACAAATAAGTAGTAACAAGATATTCAAAATTGGAACTAAGTTTGGGGGTTTTGCTATACTACATATATTGTGTATACGAGAAAAAAAAAGTGATACTAACCAATTAGTTTACTCTGTAGATATGTATATCACTTTAAATTATTAAGTGGTTGAATTGTTAAAACTATGCATAAGTTAATAAATGGCATGTGTTATCTGTGCATAAAGTAATGTTATCAACATGACCATATGAATCTAATCATCTAGTAGTAGCCACTGGATTTGAACTTAGAGTACTCAGTCTGAAATCACAACTCCTACTAAGTTACAAAAATATCATTAAGAGTATGAACTAGAGGTACAAATTATCTGTTCTCATTTTCTCCAATCTAAAGTCAAATTTTTGAGTTTGAGCAGTCAAGAAAAGCATATCATTTCAGAATCAGTCAAGTTTATCTAGAAATATGCTTTACTGGTACGATTTTGAGAAGTGCTCATCTTCTCATTGGTGCTTATCTAGTACTAGAAGTCAGGAGGCAAAAAGCAATGAAAGAACAGGCACGGAAAAACTCATGAAGCAAATTACTGCTGATGAGCTTTTCACCACCTTCTCTAAACTCATTTTATCACCTTTTGTTTGCTTTTGAGTTTTTCTTGCAAGAACATGTTTCTAAGACCTGGACAATGCTTAACTCAGGGTGTTGTATGACTTTCAAAATCTAAGAAGCAAAAAAACTGAGTATAATTTATATGCAATAAA
This sequence comes from Bubalus kerabau, assembly GCF_029407905.1. Classification (NCBI taxonomy): domain Eukaryota; kingdom Metazoa; phylum Chordata; class Mammalia; order Artiodactyla; family Bovidae; genus Bubalus; species Bubalus kerabau. Next base: position 88,138,505 of record NC_073625.1, read on the forward strand.
TATCAGTTCAGTCCAGTTGCTCAGTTGTGTCTGACTCTTTGCGACCCCGTGAACTGCAGCACGCTAGGCCTCCCTGTCCATCACCAACACACAGAGTCCACCCAAACCCATGTCCATCGAGTCAGTGACGCCATCCAACCATCTCATCCTCTGTCGTCCCCTTCTCCTCCTGCCTTCAATCTTTCCCAGCATCAGGGTCTCTTCCAATGAGTCAGCTCTTCACATCAGGTGGCCAAAGTATTGGAGTTTCAGCTTCAACATCAGTCCAATGAACTTCCAATGAACACCCAGGACTGATCTCCTTTAGGATGGACTGGTTGGATCTCCTTGCAGTCCAATAAACATAGCACTGATCTTTTAACCCCTGCTAATCTGTATTCAGTAAAGGTTGACTGTGTGATCATTGCCTATAAAACCATAGCTAAGGAAATGTGTAAAGATGTACTCTAAGAAATAATCTCCTGTCCTCTAGGAACTAACTGTCTAAAGAGGAAAGCAGAAACTAGTGAGCAAAGCAGAGAAATATCTACTGGAGTCTGTGACTTCACATAGAAGTTGCAAATTAATATGTACCCAGACATCCAAGTTTTCCAGCCACCCCTATCCATCTTCCTAATTGCCCATGGGCTGTGAGTACCCTCACCCCCACCATAGAAAGAGGAGTACCTACATAGTCAGTGACTGGATTTGGGCCTTTGATTCTTATCCCTTCCTCCAGAATGAAAAGTGGATCCTTTCCAGGAAAATGTGCAATTTGGCCATAGAAGCAACTACCAGATCACAGGAAAGATCTATGATCCATAGTGTAGCGGTCCTCCCTGTTGCTGTGCCATGGAGTCTGTGCTTTATTGCCTAAGAGTTTCTGAAAGGGGAGAGGCCACTAGAATAGGACATGAGTTCAGGAAAACCTAGGGACATAGAGTAAAAAGGTCCAGGAGGAACTGATAGTTTAGTTCAAATGCTCAGTCATGTCTGACTCTTTGTGACCCCATGGACTGAAGCACACCAGGCTTCCCTGTCTATCACCAACTCCTGGAGCCTGCTCAAACTCATGTCCATCGAGTCGGTGATACCATCCAACCATCTCATCCTCTGTTGTCCCCTTCTCCTCCTGCCTTCAGTCTTTCCCAGCATCCGGGTCTTTTCTAGTTAGTCTTTCACATCAGGTGGCCCAAGTATTGGAGCTTCAGCTTCAGCATCAGTCCTTCCAAGAATATTCAGGGCTGATTTCCTTTAGGATGGTCTGGTTTGATCTCCTTGCAGTCCAAGGGACTCTCAAGAGTCCTCTCCAAAACCACAGTTCCTTAGGAGGGACTCTAAGGGGCATGTTTGATTGGGGAGAAAGTTCATGCTTTGTTTCTCCCATGTCTGGAGTTACATTAAAAGAAAAATATATGGGTGCTAGTGGCTAAGTGCAGCACTTTCACAGTATCATCTTTTAGGATATGAAATAGCTCAACTGGAATTCTATCACCTCCACTAGCTTTGTTCCTAGTGATGCTTCCTAAGGCCCACTTGACTTCACATTCCAGGATGTCTGGCTCTACATGAGTGATCACACCATCCTGATTATCTGGGTCATGAAGATCTTTTTTGTACAGTTCTTCTGTGTATTGTTGCCACCTCTTCTTAATATCTTCTGCTTCTGTTAAGTCCATACATTTCTGTCCTTTATTGAGCCCATCTTTGCATGAAGTGTTCCCTTGGTATCTCTAATTTTCTGGAAGAGATTTCTAGTCTTTCACATTCTATTGTTTTCCTCTATTTTTTTGCCCTGATCACTGAGGAAGGCTTTCTTATCTCTCCTTGCTATTCTTTGGAACTCTGCGTTCAAATGGGTATATCTTTCCTTTTCTCCTTTGCGTTTGGCTTCTCTTCTTTTCACAGCTATTTGTAGGCCTCCTCAGACAGCCATTTTGCATTTCTTTTTCTTGGGAATACTCTTGCTCCCTATCTCCTGTACAATGTCATGAACCTCATCCATAGTTCATCAAGCACTCTGTTGATCAGATCTAGTCCCTTAAATCTATTTATCACTTCCACTGTATGGACTGGAAAATGTCAGTTTTCATTCCAATCCCAAAGAAAAGCAATGCCAAAGAATGCTCAAACTACCACACAATTGCATTCATCGTACATGCTAGTAAAGTAATGCTCAAAATTCTCCAAGCCAGGCTCAGGAATATGTGAACCGTGAACTTACAGATGTTCAATATGGTTTTAGAAAAGGCAGAGGAACCAGAGATCAAATTACCAACAACCTCTGGATCATCAAAAAAGCAAGAAAATTCCAGAAAAACATCTGCTTCTGCTTTATTGACTACGCCAACGCCTTTGACTGTGTGGATCACAATTAACTGTGGAAAATTCTGAAAGAGATGGGAATACCAGACCACCTGACCTGCCTCTTGAGAAATCTGTATGCAAGTCAGAAAGCAACAGTTAGAACTGGACATGGAACAATGGACTGGTTCCAAATAGGAAAAGGAGTACATCAAGGCTGTATATTGTCACCTGCTTATTTAACTTCTATGTAGAGTACATCATGAGAAATGCTGGGCTGGAGAAAGCACAAGCTGGAATCAAAATTGCCGGGAGAAATATTAATAACCTCAGACATGCAGATGACACCACCCTTATGGCAGAAAGTGAAGAGGAACTACAAAGCCTCTTGATAAAAGTGAAAGTGGAGAGTGAAAAAGTTGGCTTAAAGCTCAACATTCAGAAAACGAAGATCATGGCATCTGGTCCAATCACTTCATGGCAAATAGATGGGGAAACAGTGGCTGACTTCTTTTTTTTGGGGGGGGGGGACACTCCAAAATCACTGCAGATGGTGATTGCAGCCATGAATTTAAAAGACACTTACTCCTTGGAAGGAAAGTTATGACCAACCTAGACAACATATTAGAAAGCACAGATGTTACTTTGCCAATAAAGGTCCGTCTAGTCAAGGCTCTGATTTTTCCAGTAGTCATGTATGGATATGAGAGTTGGACTATAAAGGAAGCTGAGTGCTGAAGAATTGATGCTTTTGAACTGTGGTGTTGGGGAAGACTCTTGAGAGTCCCTTGGATTGCAAGAAGATCCAACCAGTCCATCCTAAAGGAGATCAGTCCTGGGTGTTCATTGGAAGGACTGATGTTTAAAGCTCAAACTCCAATACTTTGGCCACCAGATGTGAATAGCTGACTCATTTTAAAGACCCTGATACTGGGAAAGATTGAAGACAGGAGGAGAAGGGGACAAAAGAGGATCAGATGGCTGGATGGCATCACCAACTCAATGGACACGAGTTTGAGTAAACTCCAGGAGTTGGTGATGGACAGGGAGGCCTGGCGTGCTGCAGTCCATGGGGTTGCGAAGAGTCGGACACGACTGAGCAACTGAACTGAACTGAGTGGCTAAGTGAACCGATTAAACTTTTTATAGAAATATAATAAAAATGTGTCTTATGGAATTTGTCAGCTCACTGTCTTTGAAACCACCAGATCATTTTATATCAACAGTTATACAAATAAAATTTTGATTCCAAGTAGCTAATGGGTGGCATGTGGTAGCACAAAATTATAAAAGATAATAATTATAAAAGATAATTGAATTCATTAATAATAATGCCTAACAACTCAATTCAAAAATGGGCAGAGGAACTGAATAGACATTTTTATAAAGAAGGCATACAGATGGGTATTTGACACATGGAGAGATGTTCAACATCACTAATCATAAGGAAATAAAAATCAAACCCACAATGAGATATTACCTCATACATGTCAGAATATTTATTATCAAAAAGACAACAAAGAATAAGTGTGGGCAAGGTATAGAGAAGAGGAAACTCTCATGTACTATGGGCAGGAGGGTGAACTGGTGCAGACACTATGGAAAACAGTATGGAGGTTCCTCAAAAAATTAAAAATAGAAATATCATGCAATCCAACAATTCCAATTCTGGATATTTTTCTGAAGAAAACAAAAACACTAAATTGAAAAATGTGTGCACTCTTGGGCTCAAAGCAGTATTATTTACAATAACTATCATTTGGAAGCAGCCTAAGTGTCGTCTTTTTCACCCATGCATAGGTGAGTGAATAAAGAAGATGTGATATTATGTATAATGTAATACTACTTGGCTATAAAGAAGAATAAAATCTTACCTCTTGTGACAAAATGAATGGATGTAGGGCATATTATATGAAGTAAAATAGAGCAGACAGAAAGACCATATGATTTCATTTATATGTGAAATCTAAAAAACAAAACAAATGGACTAGCATAACAAAACAGAAACAAACTCATAAATACAGAAAACAAACGGGTGATTGCCAGACAGGAGGAGAATGAGGGGATGAGTGAAATAAGTGAGGGAGATTAAGAGATACAAACTTCCAGTTTTAAATAAATCATGGGTATGTAATGTACAGTACAGGCACAGTAGTCCATACAATTTTAATAACTTTGTGTGGTGGCAGATGGCAATTCAACTTATTGTTGTGATCATTTTATAATGTATAAAAATATTGTATCACTATATTGTACACCTGAAACTAACATAATATTGTGAGTCATTTATACTTCAGTTTAAAAAAAGAATGACTACTTTAGTATGTCACCTCTCATTTTAACTATTCACAGGATGTGTGATTTGCTAGAATATTCTTAAACTAATTCAGTCTTTTATTCTGTTGCAGTACGCTTCCCAGGAATTAAAACTTACATAGATCCAGATACATATGAAGATCCATCCCTAGCAATCCATGAATTTGCAAAGGAGATTGATCCATCAAGAATACGCATTGAGAGAGTCATTGGGGCAGGTAAACTTCAAGTCTACAGTTTTGAAATTATGATTCCTTGATAGTTTTGTAACTGGTTTATCAACATAATATTTAAAATCTTAGCAGTTTTAGTCAGTGAAAAAAAATTTAATGCAAAGTAAAATTATCTTGTATATATGATGTTATTGTTTTAAAAAGTATTGCAAGTTCCCAAATTAAGTTTCCAAACAATGAGAAAATTCACAAACATTTTTAACATCCTGTTAGAGGAATTTATTTTGTAAATGCAACTTCAGGAGGTTTTTCATAGGTTATTGTACTTATTCCCCAGCATCTACAGACACATACTATAATTAGTGTTCGCAGTGATGACCTTGAGGTTCTGTAAGATCCGGAAGTGTTCTGAGACTCACTGAGTATAAAATTTGGTTCAATATAGTTTTATATCCCTTTAATGAAAACTAATGATTGTCCCTATGTAGAATATTCAAATGCTCAGAACACTATATTATTCAGTTATTCTAGATAAATACAAATTTATTATGAATCAGCCCTGAAGAATTTCTTTTGTACATTTGGGGTAGAGGCCAAGCCAATATAACCAAGAGACCTCAGAATAAAAACGTGTTCCTCTCTCAAATCCTTGTCCAAAGGACAAGATGAATAATCTGTGCTGTCAGAGAAGCTGTCATTCAGGAGGTCTTGAAGGGACCCGAGTTCCTCCTACTTTTTGCTCTGCCTTCCCATAGCATGTTTTCCTCCTCTGAATGGTAAAGGCTGATCACCAGCACAGCTACCTTCTGATCTCTGAGAAGGAAAAGGAAGGGGTTTGGGCTCTTTCGCTTTGCCTTTAGGAAAATTAGCTTTGTCTTTAAGGTAATAACCTGGAAATAGCAAACAGGAATCAATAGTCCAAATACAATCACATGGATACACCTAAAAGCAAGAGAGTTTGGAAATATAATCTCTGACTGGGCAGCCATGCATGCAGCTAAAAGGGGGAGCTAAAAGAGAAAGACTGGATCCTGAAGGAGGATGTCAGTCTCCTCTAGGTGCTAGGTATCTGTGTAATCCTTTAGAGAGAGCAGAGCATCTCATTCCAGCTGGCTGTTGTGTCCTTGCAAAGAACAAAAGGCTTTCTTTATTTCAAAACTCTTCTTCCCCAGAAGGACTGGCTACATAATTTGCAGGGACCAGTGCAAACAACAAATGTAGTTATTGTTCAGTTACGCAGTTGTGTTTGACTCTCTGCAACCCCATGGACTGCAGCACTCCAGGCTTCCCTGCCCTAACAAATGTAGAGTTCTTTGTTAAAAATACTATTAAGAATTTCAAGACAGTGACAACAGAGCATTCAACAAACAGCAGGACCCTTCTAAACTCAAAGTTCTGGCTGACTACACCCAAGAAGCTTACTGTTGCCCAGATACACAGAGAGATAGCACTATATTGAGAACTCCAGGAATATTTGAAGGCAGCCCTTTCTTATGTCATTTCACTCCCATTGCCTCATGGGCCATGTCTCCTCCAAGGCCTGTTCTCACTCTGAAAGCTGACACAAGGGTCCTATACACTTAAATCTTAATGCTTTATAGCCATTGAGGCTGTCTTATCAGAAAGATTAAGAACCTGGAATGGAACCAGATTCTCTATTCTCTTCTGCCCAACATAAAGTGTATCAATAGGCATTAAAGGCATAATTGAAAAGAATGACTGATTATACCCATTTAGTTTTGGAGTTCATTTCCTTAAGACAGCAGAGAAATAGAAAAAAAAAGGAAGTTGAGTGATTCCATTAAACCCTATATTTGGCTTGCTTCCTCTGGCCCCTGAGAAAAAGTCGTATGACCTTTTATTTGGTATTATTCCATACTCATGGGGATTCAGGAGAATTATTTCTTATAAGCTTTTGTGCATAGATTAAGCACCAATGTCTGAAATCATAATGTTGAGGGATAAGCATCAAGTATCTGAGGTGTAAACTGTCAACTAAAAAAAAAAAAAGCACAATTTAGAAACTGTGAATTGAGTTCATTCATAGTCTTATTAAGAACTGTAGCCTGGAAGACAGCCTCTCAATAGCTCTGAGAAACTGTTACGAAAAAGTAAAGGGGGATTTGACAAATGGGGTACCTGCAACCAGGCACACATGTCCTATCTCCCTAGAAGGTAGCTGCCAGTCATGAGGCACAGTTATCTTAGTTAATGGTTTTAGTGCTTTTCTAAGTTTGGAAAAATACAAGAATCCAGGTTCATAAAAAATTTCTCCAAAAAATTAACTCTCTGAAGTCTTGTTCTGCCAGTTTTCCCAGAGCACAGAGTGCCTAATTCCTGATCTCTACCCTGAAATCCTTTTAGGGTATATTAAAGGTCAGTGGCTGCCGTGGCTTATGACTCAATCCTCGTAGAGCCAGATGGCTAGTGCAGGTGACATTCTTTAGTTTGCAAAGCAGATACATTCAGTTTTTCTTTATCGTTTGGGTTTTAACCAAACTATAATTTTATCCTATAAAAATATGACAGATACTGCCAAAGCAAGCAATAACTACTAAAGAGACTATTTTAATGTCATGATCTCCCTAACCTGTCTGAACTCTACAAGTCACAATGGGATTCTTTCCATTTGGCAAAGAAAGAAGTATAGATATATAGAGTTAACATCAGTGTCTCTTATATTTATTCATCTTCAACTATTTCAGCTTTCAAACAATATGCTAAGTGATCTTTTACTGTCTATCTTCAGAAGAATCATAAAAGTAAAAACGCTATATGAGAAAAAACTGTTGTATTATAACTTCCCTCTTTGTGCCTCTGGCCTGTACTACTCTACTGTTGGTTAACCTCATTAAGTCACATTCCTAAAACTCTATTTACTTGGGAAAGTCTAATGAGTATGTGGGCACTTCCCACAGCAGCAGTATGGAAAAAGCCTGCAATGCAAGAGACCCCAGTTTGATTCCTGGGTCAGGAAGATCCACTGGAGAAGGGATAGGCTACCCACTCCAGTATTCTTGGGCTTCCCTGGTGGCTCAGCTGGTAAAGAATCTGCCTGCAATGTGAGAGACCTGGGTTCGATCCCTGGTTTGGGAAGAGCCCTTGGAGAAGGAAAAGGCTACCAACTCCAGTATTCTGGCCTGGAGAATTCCATGGACTGTATAGAACATGGGGTTGCAAAGAGTTGGACACAACTGAGTGACTTTCATCATCATCGTCAATCTAAGGAATTAATAATTTTCTAACATTCATGGCATTGTAAGGGAGGAAAAGTTTTCCCCTATCCTTCTAGGGTCTTTGGCTGGTCTGTTAATTAAATTGGCATAAGATGGGTTAATAGGAGAAAACAAATCTAATTGTGTACTACAAAAAACGCACAGAGGATAATGAGAGGCTCCCCCTGATAGGCAGGCAACTGAAGCTTGTATGCCATTTTGAGCTAAGAAGAAGAGGGTGGGGTCTGGGGTTTCAAAGGAAGGAAGACTATTCATAGAGGATAGAAAGAGCAGACGTTCAGTAAGCAAACATTTGCCAAGCCTTACAGAGATGATGCGTTACAGAGGAATTTGATCTTTAGGCCCTGACTCCACCCCCCCCTGCAAGTTTAGGCAACTAACCCTTAGTCTTTGTAGTTATCTTTGTGTTAGCTCTTTTCTGGACCAGGCCCTCCATCTAAGTGGGCTGAGACAGTTAAGGGAATGGTATAAAGATCTCCTTCAGTCTGTTGGGCCTTGATTATCTTCAGTTCAAAATACTCCATATTACCAGAGTGGCACATCCTGGGACGACCTGCCCTGAACCTCAGGAATGTAATTGCACAACTTGTTACTTGCCCAATATTTTACTGTCAATACTTTCCTCTGGTTGTTTCATATTCTTTATTTTTTCCCCACCTATTTGTTTCTTCTCAGATTCCATTTCCTCCTCATCTGTGTGCATTAGGTATCCCTATTCCCCTCAGAAGAGTAAATTAAGTGACTGAAGGGGAAATGTAGATTCTGTAGAGAGGGGAGTCTTGTGGGGAGGATGGAAAAGAGGTGAGATATCGGATCTTGGCAATTGTCAGGTGAAAGATGTTAATATCAGGTCCCATGAAGCCACTGAGAGTAGCAATGAGAAGGATATGTCACAAGTCATTGCTGAGGAAAAATCTCCATGGCCTGCATGTTTTTTGGCAAAGATATAGTTAAGAATGCTTTGCAGGTTTCTAGTTGGGAGAAACTATGTATTATCATTAAAAGTGAAAGTGAAGTCGCTCAGTCCTGTCCCACTCTTTGTGACCCCATGGACTATAGTCTACCAGGCTCCTCCATCCATGAGATTTCCCAGGCAAGAATACTGGAGCAGATTGTGATTTCCTTCTCCAGCGGATCTTCCTGACCCAGGGATCGAACTGGGGTCTCCCACATTGAAGGCAGACTCTTTACTGTCTGAACCTCCAGGGAAGCCCATGTATAATCATTAAGTATTTCTTAAATGTGTTATTAAAAAGTGAACCCCAAAATAGTCACATTAAAATTTTAAGAAAGAAAAGAGTGTGGAAAATAATACCACACTTAACCCATGACATTTCTTAACAAGTCTACTGAAAAATGTTTATTACATGACTAATATCTACTTACACAAAGGCACTATGCTAATTAGTTTATTCATATTAAGTCACTGTGCTTATCAAAGATACGTATTCACCCTGACGTTCACAACCTTTGTCCTGGGTTTTCAACTTTATAGCCATTCAAATACTATGGGACAGATTTTAGAAATTTTAATTTATCCTGTTTCTAGGCTGTACATATTGCTGTATGCATATATTCTTAAAAAAATGGTTTTCCTGTCAGTGTAAATTTTACTATTTTTAAAAATATGTTTCCTAGAACACTTTTTTTATATCACTATTATATTTAATAGTGGCAGCTTATCTTTGTTCATCAATACAGGCCTGAATTTCCATGAAAATGCACATTTCCATTTAAATGAAGTGAGGAGCTCTGTTGCATAGGAGACTATCAAGATCATCTATCTCCTCTGACTTTCTGCATCATAAAATGAAATACTGTGGGCAGAGGAGTGTAAAACAGAAATTCCCAAGTTAAAAGCGCCAAGTCAGATTAGGGTAGAATCATTATTTTACACATATCTTGAGAGATAATGAGAAAACTAGTAATCAAAATTTTAATCGTGAGCTGAAAAAGGTCATTGAAAGGCTATTCCTTTTTCAGGGCAGTACTGAACCTAAACCATTCTATGAAACACTTGCAGAGTATCTATAATTTTGAAACATTATTTCACTGAAAAAAATCATTCTTGTGTCTCTAAGTCCATAGGGCACCCTTCTTATATTTGACTTTCCCTCTTTCCCTAGTCTCAATGGAAATGCACAATCTCTCTATTTCCCTCTTTCCCTAGTCTCAGTGGAAATGCATAACCTCTCCCTGTCATTCATATCCTATCCCTTTATCTATACAAAACTCATTACTGCCTCCACCAGCAGCTTTCTCTTCCGGCTTACTGTCACCATATTTTTTCTTTTCCTTGAAAAGTCAGGAAGTTTTAACTGTTGGTTTCTCAGCAATCATCTACAGGTAAAAGAAAATCAAAAGGACAAAAAAAAGGATATAAAAAGTGAGTGTCAAATCAGTGAATTTTTCATCCTAATATATTGTCATTCCTATTTGAGCTCATAGTCACACATAATAATATGCAAGGCACACTGCTTACTGTATATGCCTTTCTTAATTCCTCTGGCATTCCCCAGCCAGCCGCCTCACTAACCAAAAATCTATTATTTTTAGACTAAAACTCATAAATTTTAAATTCTCTCATCCCCTTTTCTGTTTTTGTTCCTCTTCTACAGCCATAGTACATCTTTTATAATGAAAAATGTAGGCAGTATGCCAGCTTTGGTTTCACAATTCACTTTTTGCAAAAAGGAACTTGAATTTATGGCTCATTTCCTCTATATTTAGATGATATGATCTTATCAGATACAGATTTTCTCCTTTTCTTTCAACTTAAAAAATTTGTGAGAGAAGTCAGATTCATTTTCCTTTTTATTCTTGGAAACTCCTTTGCCCAACCAGTAGACTGAAAGTAGGATCATCAACAGATTCTGGCAAGACTTTTGTGCCTTTTACTTAATAATTTCATAGTTTTCTAAACCAAATAATGAAATGAAAGATGGGCTTTACACTTTGGGGACAAAAAATTAAACCAGTCAATCTAAGAAATAAATGGAAAATTTTATTTGAGCCAAATTTGAGGATTTTAACCTGGTTCAAGCATCTCAGAAAGCGCTGAAAATTATTCTACCTGTTAGAAGTCAAGGCACAGTTATATAAGTTTTTTGAGGGCTGTACATCAAATTACATATTATTGACTTTTTGTATAATCCAGATCTAAGCAACATCATGGTCATTCATGTGACTCCTTACAAGCTGAAGAAGAAATGTTATCTTTTAAAGGGTTGTCTTGTTTGTGCTAGGAGAATGTCCCTGTTAATGGTTGAACTGGTATTTCTGCCCATGGGGGCGGGCGGGTCTGGTTGATAATGCAAAAACACAATACCCAGTGGTGGGAGAGAGGAGGTCAAAAAGGGCAGAAAAGAATTTTTGTTTAAAATTTTCTTGTTTTGCCATAATATTTTGTTATGGCAATTATAAATATTTTATTTTATTTTATTTTATTATGGACTTTATTCTACAACCCATTCTCCCTAAACAGTATGATATGAATAAAAAAGACAGACTGATGGCAGGCAGATACAGGCTTAAATCTCAGCTTTGCTGCTAATTCATTCAGTGACCTTCTGAAGTTTACTGATCCTCAGAAATTTGCTTTCTTCCTCTACAAAATATCATAATAATAATAGCTGTCTTGCAGAATTAATGTAAGGATTAGAGATAACATATATGGAGGATCTGTCATACTATAGATATTCAATAAAAGGGTGGAAACATGAATATTAAGTAAAAAAAGATATAATTTTTATATTCAATTGATAAGGATAAGAAGAATGACACTCTGTGCCCAACTCCCTAAATATTTTATGATATAAATATCTGCTCATGAAAAATTCGGAATCCAATGCTTTAAGTACCTGGAATGATAGCCATGATATTTGGAGTTTGTTTAAAATTAGTAATTAAAAATAAACTTCATTTTTGTTAGTACAGTAAGAACTTTCCCCAAATCAACAAATGATTTTATTTTTTTCTTTTTAAAGAACTCAAAATTTAATTTTTCCTACATCTCGTGAGGCTATAATTATTATATATATGTTTATTTTTTATTTAAACCAAATAAGCCATAAGAAAAAATGAATTTAACAAAAGAAATTTATTTTAATATATTAATGTAAAATCATTGTAAATTAGTCATTAATTTATTCTTCACACATCTAAGAGCTTAGGTTGATTATCAGTGTTAAACAGCTTTAAGGTAATTTTATTTTACTTATATTTCAACACTAGATCTTATTTTGGGGGCCATTTAGTGTACATGTGCTGTTTTACATGTATCAATACAATTCCTAATCTTACAAGTTGCCTCATCATAGTAGTTGTTTGAGAAATTTGTTGTTGTCGTTCAGTCACTCAGTCATGTGTCCGACTCTTTGTGACTCCATGGACTGCAGCATGCCAGGCTTCCCTGTCCTTCACTACCACCCAGAGTTTGCTCAAACTCATGTCCATTGAGTCGATGATGCCATCCAACCATCTCATCCTCTGTCGCCCCCTTTTCCTGCTGACCTCAATCTTTCCCAGAGTCAAGGTCTTTTCCAGTGAGTTGGCTCTTTGCATCAGGTGGCCAAAGTATTGGAGCTTCATTTTCAGAATCAGTCCTTCCAATGAATATTCAGGGTTTATTTCCTTTAGGATTGACTGATTGCATCTCTGTGCAGTCCACAAGACTCTCAAGATTCTTCTCCAGCGCCACAGTTCGAAAGCCTCAGTTCTTCATTGCTCAGTCTTCTTTTATGACTTAGAAAATGTATAACGACTAAAGAACAGAGAATTTTTTTTTGTTTTTATTGGGCAACTAATAAAAATAAACATAAAATGCCTTTCTAATTCATGATTGTTATGAGAAGCAAATGAAATAAAATAAATTCTAATTGACCATCCACCCTTTATCAGATCACTGCCAATGAAAGTCTTCACTACCTTACCAAGAAGACTGTTCCCTTGGGAGCAGTTCCAATAAATCAAGATTATTGTGAGTATACTTCCTTATAGCCCTGTACGTAATCTTATAACACTACCCACTGGTACTTGTTCTGCAAAATTGAACTTATACACAGTAAACCTAAGCCTTCTTCTATTCTACTCCATGACCCATCAAAGATTTGAAGACAACATATGTGAAACTCATAAATCATCCTTTTGCTGCCTAAATTGTCTAAACCTTTCAACCATTTTTGACATGACTTCTGGATATTTCATCATTCTGATAACCTTCCTTGGGAGAACTAGAGTTTTTCTCTAAATCTTTTCAGAATTGAGCCTAATATTCCAAATATTTTCTAATCAGCACAGAGACCAGAGCTAACACCTTTCCTGCCGGGCCTCAATTAATGCAGCTGGGTTTGCATTTGCTTTTTGAACATCTGCCAGACACTGTTGGCACTGGAACAGTTTACCACCAGCTTATCCCCAGTGGTCTTTCTCAAAGGAGTTGCTTTGAAGCCAGGCCTGTTTCTGTACTTGTCCAATTGACTTCATGATGCTGAGTGCAAGGCTGTATTTTATTTATATGCCCACACTATGTTTCTATATAAACCATATATATTATCTATCCAGACTTGTGTATGTTTTCTCATAGTCCCACTTTATAAATATTCCTATTAAATTTCATTATGTTTATACAGGTGCATTTTCCTAAATTCTCCAGGCCCCTTTTCATCACAGTTAGATGAGCCAATAGACTTGTCCTTTCCAATGTTATCCCCAAGTTGTTGTGCCTTAAAATTTAGCTGTGTGAGCTCAGAGCTCCCTGTGCGGCAATGACTTAGTACACTTTCTAATTTTTTCTTTATTGGGATAGACAATTGTGTTTGTATTGTTGAAATTCTGTATCTTATAGGTACTGATCCCTCATTCTTTATAAAATCTCTGATCATGAATTTGTACCCAATCCGTGGACATTTTTTAAACTGCCACTCTGAAGTTTAACATCTACAATCATGAACAAGAATTTTTCCTAGGCTATTATGTATCTTAAAATTAAAATGATCAGTTTTTCCCAAGTTCACACTTCAGAGGGCTTTATTCAGAACTAAATTGAAGTAACAGTTCCTGATGATTTTTTAAAGATGGAAACAGCAGCAAGGCAGGTATTTATGATCTTTACAGCTCCTCATTTATCACTTTCATGATGAAATAAATAAACTCAAAGGATGGGAAAGTGTGTTATGTAAGGATTGTTTAGAACTTGAAGCGCATGGGCTTTCCAGGTGGTCTAATGCAGTTCTTTGTTTAAATGGAAACCTTTGATATTTTGTTCCTGCCAGAATCTATCATGTTTAACTCCCTTCCTTCATCCTATCAAGAAAGGTAGTCTCTCTTTGGTAATAATAATAAGCAAGAGTTATTTAAGTTTATAAGCTTGAGATAAGCTTTACTTGTATTATCATCTTTCAGTCCTCCTAATGCTAACTATCACAAGATTGATAAAAGTCCACTTTACAGACAAGGAAATTAAGACAGATTAAATTATTTGGTCAAAATTAACACCAGAGTATTCTGGTTTCAGCACCTATATTCTTATTAACCACTACTTTATTATAAGTAACTTTTTTATGAATCTACACTTCCTTCAGAAGGTATCTTCTTCCAACACTTGAACAATTGCTATTTCTTAACCTATCCTGCATTACCACAGTTTCCACCAATCTTAGGTGAATTTGGCTCTTTCTTGCTTGTATTTCTGCCTTCTGTTGATCTTTTATCAGCAGTCACTTCCCAGCTTCCTGATGTGAACACTGCATCCTAGCTGCTGATAAATGTTCATAATCTGTAGGGGTAGAATGGGTTGTCACTACTACCACTACCTAGCTCTTTGTGCATTAATTCACCAAAAAACCAACTGCCTTAGTGGGACCAACATTGGTATGGATATTAACCATTGTCATGAAGTCATTCTTTAAGGTGCAATCACAGATTTCCCTCATTTAAAGCATGATTCACATTTCTTACATGCCCCATCAATCTTTCAGCAGACCCTATCAGTTCTGCCTTTAAAATGTATTACAGATTTCAGCCATCTTTTAACACTTCACAACTCTAACCCTTGCCCATCCCATCAACATCTCTCCTGGCCTCCTTTCTCCCCCCTTAGCCCTACTGTAGTGGGTTTTCTATCCACAGCTCTTGAAGAGCCCTTGGGCTATTAACCAGCTTGTGTCAGTCTGCTCAAAACCCTCTTATCGCTATTTTTTTTTTTTTTTTTTTTTTTTGCCCCTCTCAGTCTTTGTTGCTGCACACAGGCTTTCTCTAGTTGTGATGCGTAGGGGCTGCTCTGCTCTTTCTTGTGGTGTTCATGGTCTAGGCATGGGCTTCAGTAGTTAGGGTAGATGGGCTCAGTGGTTGTGGTTCAGTGGCTTAGCTGCTCTGAGGCATGTGGGATCTTCTAAGACCAGGGATCGAACCCGTGTCCCCTACAATGGGCCGATGGATTCTTAACCACAGTACCACCAGGGAAGTCCCTTCTAATCACTCCCTGACTCACGGTAAAACTCTCTTCAACGTCATCTCCCACAAAATCTCCCTTGCTTACTGTTCTTTAGAAGTAGTGGCTTCCTACCTCTTTTTCAAACATGTCACATGGACTCGCATCTCAACACCTTTGTACTTGGTGACCCATTGAGTAACACCTTGACTCCTTTTTCATTCCCTCACTTCCTTCAACCCCAGGGCATTATTACTTTATCAGAGAAAACTCTAAGGACATTTTGTCTTGTTTTTGTTTGTTTGTGTTTTTAGTTGAAGAATATTCATAGTTGATTTACAGTGTTGTGTTAATTACTGCGGTATAGCAAAGTGACATGGCACCCCACTCCAGTACTCTTGCCTGGAAAATCCCATGGATGGAGGAGCCTGGTAGGCTGCAGTCCATGAGGTCGCTAAGAGTCAGACACGACTGAGTGACTTCACTTTCACTTTTCACTTTCCTGCACTGGAGAAGGAAATGGCAACCCATTCCAGTGTTCTTGCCTGGAGAATCCCAGGGACAGAGGAGCCTGGTAGGAGGCCTTCTGTGGGGTCTCACAGAGTCGGACACGACTGAAGCAACTTAGCAGCAGCAGCAGCAGCAGCAGCAGCGAAGTGACTAGGCTTTATATTTATATACATTCTTTTTTTTGTATTCCTTTCCATTATAGTTTATCCCAGGAGGTTGAATACAGTTCTCTGTGCTCTACAGTAGGAACTTGTTGTTTATCCATTTTATATATACCAGTTAGCATCTACTAATCCCAAAGTCTGAATCCATCCCTCTCCCACCACCCTTCCCATTGACAACCACCAGTCTAGTCTCTACTCTTGATTCTGTTTAATTTGTGTCATATTTTAGATTTCATATATAAGTGATATCATATAGTATTTGTCTTTCTCGTTCTGACTTACTTCAATGACTGCACTTAACCAATCTCTAAGTGCATCCATGTTGCTGGGCATTGCATTTCATTCTTTTTATGTATGAGTAGTATTCCATTGTATATATGTACTACATCTTTCTTATCCATTCAGTTATCTATGGACATTTAGGTAATTTCCATGTTTTAACTATTGTGAACAGTGCTTCTGTGAACATAGAAGTGCATGTATCTTTTTGAATTATAGTTTGCCCGGATATATGTCCAGGAGTGGGATTGCTTAATCATATGATAATTCTATTTTTAGTTTTCTGAGAAATATCCATACTATTTTCCATAGTGGCTGCACCAACTTACATTCCCTCCAACAGTGTAGAAGAGTTGCCTTTTCTCCAGTTCTCTCCAGCTTTTGTTATTTGTAGGCTTTTTTTAATGATGGCCATTCTGACCAACCTGAGGTGGTACTTTACTGTAGTTTTGATTTGTGTTTCTCTCACAATTAGCTATGTTGGGCATCTTTTCATGTGTCTATTGGCCATCTGTACTTCTTTGGAGAAATGTCTCTTTAGGTCTTCTGCCCATTTCTTAATTGGGCTGTTTTGGTTTACTTATTGTTGAGTTATATGAGCTGTTTGTATATTTGAGAAATTAAGCCCTTGTCAGCTGCATCATTTGCAAATATTTTCTCCCATTCTGTAGCTTTTCTTTGTGTGTGTGTGTGTGTGTGTGTTTACAGTTTCCTTTGCTGTGTAAAACTTATAAATTAGGTCCCATTTGTTTATTTTTTGCTTTTATTTCTATTGCCTTGAGGTGGGGGTAGCTGACCTAAGAAAGCATTGGTATGATTTATTTCAGAGAGTGTTTTACCTATGTTCTCTTCTGAGTTTTTATAGTGTCATGTCTTATGTTTAAAGCTTTAAGCCATTTTGAGTTAATTTTTGTATATGGTGAGAGGGTATGTTCAAACTTCATTGATTTTCATTCAGCTGTCCAACTTCCCCAGCACCACTTTGTTTAAAAGTCTGTCTTTTTACCGGTGTATATTCTTGCCTCTTTTGTCAAAGATGAATTGGGCCATAGATGTATGGGTTTATTTCTCGGCTCTCTATTTTGTTTCATTCATCTATATGTGTGTCTTTGTGTCAGTATGATGCTGTTTTGATTATTATTGTTTTGTAGTTTTGATTATTATTGTTTTGTAGTATTTTCAGAAGTCTGGAATGATTATACCTTCTGCTTTGTTCCTTTTCTTCAGTATGGCTTCAGCAATTCTGGGTCTTTTATGGTTCCATATGAATTTTAGGATTAGTTGTTCTAGTTTTGTGAAAAAGGCCATCCATAATTTGATAGGTATCACATTAAATCTGTAGATTGCTTTGGGTAGTATGGCCATTTTTCCAATATTAATTCTTCCAATCCAACAGCATGGGATAACTTTCTATTTCTTTGAATCATCTTCAGTTTCCTTTATAAATGTTTTATAGTTCTCAATGTATAAGTCTTTCAGTTCCTTGGTAGAGTTTATTCCTAAGTATTTTATTTTTTAGATTGTGATTTTAAAAGATACTTTTTTAACCTTCCTTTTCTGTTATTTCATTGTTGATATAAAGAAACACAACCAATTTCTATGTGTAAATCTTGTATCCTGCTACTTTGCTGAATTCATTTATCAGTTTTAGTAGTTTTTGTGTGGAGTCATTGAGATTTTCTGTATATAGTATCATATCATCTTCATATAATGAGAGTTTTACCTCTTACCTTCTAATTTGGATACCTTTTATTTCTAATCTGATTGTTGTGGCTAGGACTTCCAATGCTATGTTGAATAAAAGAGGTGAGAGTGGGCATCCTTGTCTTGTTCCAAATTTTAGTGGAAAAGCTTTGAACTTTTCACCATTGAGTATTATATTGGCTGTGGGTTTGTCTTAAATAACTTTTATTATTTTGAGGTATGTTCCCACTATACCCACTTTGATAAGTTTTTATCATGAATGGGTGTTGAACTTCTAAGGACATTTTTAAAGTAGCAACTTTCTTCACACACTCCCTTTTGCCTTTACTCTGCCTTTTGTTTGCAGCAGTTATTACCAGCTGATGTATGTTTGTTCTGTTCATTTTTTCCCCATTATCTGTCTTCCTCTTTGTCTTTCTCACTCACTTTTATGACCTCATCCATTTAAACAATACTTGGCATGTGCAAGGGGCTGCATACACTTTAATGGATGGATATGGAGTTTATAAAATGTAAAAATGATTAAATTATTTATTCATACATTAGATTAATTTTATCATCAAATGTTATGGTCTAGTGTAGGACTGGGGTGAGGGGGCCAAGATAGTAATCAACCTTATACAAGCCCAGGGTTGAATGTTGTGGTGGTGGCATGATAAGCGTGCATCAGCCTCTCAGAGAAAACAGACAGATTAAAATGAGGAATCAAAGAAGACTGACTGAAGAGATGACTTCATCCTGAAGAGACTGGAGAGCAACTAAAGCGTGTTGGAAGAATTTCACAGACTTGCAATTAAAATGATTATTCTGATGTCTTGTAGAGGGAGGGTTTCAGTAAACAGTGATTGGCAGCAGAGAAACCAGTAAGAAGGCAAGGATATTCAGTAAGACACACAGGAAAAAAAAAAAAATTCAGGTTCTAATCAGAATGACTAAGATACAGAATACAGGAATATTTAAGAGAAAATTTGGCCTGTTGAGATCAATATGGAAGAATCCAGTAGTAGTCAAGCCAAGAATGAAAGTGGGCCATTTTTGTTGTTGTTCTGTGTCTCTTGTTTGTTAATGCAATCTGAACCTGCAGTTTTAGAGAGTGTTCTGGGTATTTACATTGTATTTAGATGTTATTTGACTTCTACAGAAAGAGAAATGCTCTTGACATACTAAGTAACATTTTTTATACCATTAACTATACTTGCTATGAACACAAGAAATGACCTGAGACATAAAGAGATTATTTACGGTATAGAACCCTGCAGAATGGGAAGCAAATCCACAAAATGCAGTGCCCACTTTCTAACTGTGCATGACCAGGAGAGTGAAAGGAAAGTGAAAAGTGAATTCTTTTCAAGAGTAGGCCACAACATCTTGCCTCATAAAGTTGTAAGTAAAGATAAAAAAAGCTTTACTCACCTCCTTGTTGGGCAGTGGGTCCAATTATTGCAGAAACCAATACCTGGCTAAGATAAAAAATGAAGTTTCTGTCCAAACATGTTAAGACTTCAATAACAGAGGCCTATAGTCTATATTAACATTAATATTTATTTTGTTTGGCAACCAGGACATCATTCTGTTTGTTATAAAGTTATAAAGTAAAACTGAAGTGATTGTCATCTTTAAAAAACGGGGAGTTACATTTTTTAAAATGTAAATTGAAGAAAACAAATGTGACTTTTTATCTTATATTTGATGTGTTAGCCTGTTAAAATTCCTTTGTTGATTGATGGAACAAATGTTCATAGTGCTGGAGAAGAGTGACGCCTTTTATTTTTACTCCATGCTATTTAACACTAAAGCAATAATCAAAATTTTCAATTTCAAAACCAAAGTGGCTTGCATATATCTAACTTTTTTTAAAAATAGCAAGGCTTATAATGAAAAGCACAAGCATTCCATTCTTCCCCTAGACTCTCCATTTCAACTCCAAGCCCTATTCATCTGAGGCAGTACTTATGAACTCATCATGTTTTTATAATTCTCATGATTACTTCCATATCCATTTTTACTTTAGACATTGTCTATTGACTTCCTCTTACCATAGATAAAGATTTAGCTTCCTTAGACACCCACCTCTCCTCTCAATATAGTTGTTAATCTTTGGAAGTGGCATTTTATAACTTTAAATGTTATATTTAAGTCTCTGTATATTATTCCAACAAATATCCATGCTATTTCTTATACTTATGGTAGTTTCTTAGCTATAATCAAAGCAAAAATGTAAAAGCAACTTATTTTCAAATTACTATGCAGTGTCTGTAAAATGTTTGGGCCCTATTTGCTTAGATTTCTAATACAGGTGTTCCTGGTACTCAGATGTCATTTTTTACAAAGCTGAAAACTGATAAAGGAGCCAGGTTTAACCTGACTGCTGAATTGTGTAAGTCTTTTTTAGTGATGCCACCTTTTGCAGAGTAGGTTTGTTCTTGTAGGTCCTCTTGATAATACTGCTGAGAATTCATAGCTGAGCCCCTCCACGGCAGGTTTTAGCAAACTACAGCCCATAGGCCAGATTGCTTGTTTTATTGGGACATAGCCCTGTACACTTGTTTACTTATTGTCTACAGCTGTCCTTGTGTTCCAACTGCAGAATTAAGTCATTGCTATAGAGTCGGGATGTTCCACATGCCTGAAATATTTATTATTTGGCCCTTGACAAAAAAAATTAAAAAAAAAATAAATAAATCCTGCTTCAGACTGTTCTAAGACTAGAGCATCATCCAAAGTATTCAGATTCTGCTATTTGAGTCCCTGCATTCCTAATCCTGTTCTCGTGCTTCCATTGGATTGATACATGAAACTCATCCTTTATCCTGGTCATTTAATTCAGTTAAAGCCACTGTTTTCTCTATCACAGGATCTTCCTCTTTTTCTTTTTTAATTGGATATAATTGCTTTACACTGCTGTATCAGTTTCTGCTGTACAGCAAAGTGAATCAGCCATATAAGTGTATATATGTCCCCTCTTTTCTGGATTTCCTTCCCAGTTAGGTCACCAAAGACCACTGAGTAGAGTTTCCTCTGCTATACAATATGTTCTCATTAGTTATCTATTTTATAGATAGATTGTAGTGTGTATATGTCAGTACCAATCTCCTAGTTCCTCCTACCCCCTTTGCTCCTTTAGTATCCATACTAAATATGGATATGTTCTCTACATCAGTGTCTCTATTTCTGCTTTGCAAATAAGATCAACTATACCATTTTCTAGATTCCACATACATGTGTTAATATATAATATTTGTTTTCCTCTTTCTGACTTACTTCACTCTGTATTACAGTCTCTAGTTCCATCCACATCTCTGCAAATGATACAATTTGGTTCCTTTTTATGGCTGAGTGATATCCATTATATATATGTATCATATCTTCTTTATCTATTCTTCTGTTGATGGATATTTAGGTTACTTTCACATCCTGGCTAGTAGTACTGCAATGAACATTGGGGTTTATTATCTTTTTGAATTATGATTTTATCTGGATATATGCCTAGGAATGCGATTTCTGGGTCATACTGGAGTTCTGTTTTTAGTATTTTAAGGAACCTCCATACTGTTCTACATTGTATGTACCAGTTTACATTCCCACCAGCAGAGGAGGAGGGTTCCCTTTTCTCCACATCCTCTCCATCATTCATTATTTGTAGATAACTTGATGATGGCCATTGTGGCTGGTGTGAGGTAGTTTTGTTTTACCTTTGCAGTTTTGATTTACCTTTCTCTAATGATTAGTAATGTTTAGCATCTTTTCATTTGCCTGTTTGCCGTTGGTATGTCTTCCTTGGAGAAATGTCTTTTTAGGTCTTCTGTTGAATTTTTTAATATATATATTGAGATAATTGTCTATTTTAGAGATTAAACCTTTGGCAGTTGCTTAGTTGGCATATATTTTCTCCCTTTCTGAGGCTTGTCTTTTTGTCTTGTTTATGGTTTCCTTTGCTGTGTAAGAGCTTTTAACTTTAATTAGGAAGAATCTTCATCTTTATTTGCCATCTTCATTTTGCTGGAACAAACCTTCCGTTTGCTTCCTAATTGAGAGTGGAAACTGCAGATGAGTTATATTTTCTTTTATATCTGAACATGTCTTTCCAATAAATGCAATAAATAAGTAATCTGGGCATCATAGTGTAAGGTAAAAAATATTTTTCCCTATGAATTTTAAAGATATTACTCTACTATGCTTTAGCCAACAGCACTACTCCTTACAAATTCCATGTCAGAAGGATTCTACTTTGGAATGACATGTTAATGTGCTGCACACATACAGGCTCTTTCAGTCTGGAGGTGTTAGTTCTTTGAAAAATCTTTAGTAGTATTTTTGTGCAGTTTTCTTCATTTGAGTTCTCTTATTCTCTCTAGGGTTGCTCTTAATTACTTATGGAAACCGTGGATTAAGTTTTTACCATCTTAAGCATCATATATTTGGCATCTGGTTTGTTCTTTGTAGATGTAGATTTGTTCTGTTTTCTAGCAGACTTCCTCAACTATACCTCCCTATGTTTCAAGACTCTATGGAGTATTTTTTCAGCTATCATTTTAATTTCCACTATTCTCTCTAATTTTCTTATTTTCTCATTCTTTCAAGCATCGAGAATGTTCTTGATGGGTGAAATATCTTCTAACGCACCATCAATTTTTATTCTATTTTCCTTGTTTATATTTTATTATGTTTACCTCTCTTTCATACTGGGGACGTGTCACATGTCCAGTGATGCCTGACTTTCCATTCATTTTCATGAGTGAAGCAATGATCAGAAGCTCTGAATGGGAGTGCAGGTGACATTTGGGGCAGTTAGGGAGCTGTTTTATTGAAGATACTCAAATGCCAATATGCAGTTTGTATTTGATTTTTTTTTCTAGGAAGAATCTTCTTGTATTTTGTAGGAGTTAGTGGTCAGTCCTTCCTTTTAAAACTCTCAGTCTATGCCCTCACCCTATTTGGAGCCCATGTCACTCCTGCCCTTGGCCATAATGGGTGTACCTGAGCTAGGAGTCTATCTGTGGTTCTGCCATGTGAATTTTTCTTCTCTAACCAAAACCAAACTTTTCCTTTTTATACTCTACCACACATGTTTTGGGCAAATTTTGGGATATAGTGGATGACAGGGAGGCCTGATATGCTGTAGTTCGTGGGGTTGCAAAGACTCGGACATGACGTAGCAACCAAACAACACACGTTATACTCCCCAGTCACTTTCCATGTTTAAAAATTTGCAAAAATCTCATCCACTGAAGTCGCATCTCTGGTCCTTTGTCCTTAAGAGCTACACCTAGTTGGGGCTTCCCGTGTAGCACAGTCGGTAAAAAATCTGCCTAGGGTTTGATTCTTGGGTTAGGAAGATCCCCTGGAGGAGGAAATGGCAACCCACTCCAGTATTCTTGCCTGGAGTATCCCATGGACAGAGGAACCTGGCAGGCTACAGTCCATGCGGTTGCAAGAGTCGGACACAACTTAGCGCTCTTTTTTTTTTTAAGTGTTTTTCTTTTCTATTTTTACAGAGGCATCAGACAGGGAAAGGTGATAAGCACATATTTATGCTACCAGCTTTAAACAGTTACTGGAACTATTATGTTTTAAATGCACTACAAAATGAGATGAACCCTGGAGATACCTCAAAAATAAATGTATTCTTCTAATATCTTCCAATATACATTGATTTTGACTCTCTTATTTTTAATCCCAAACTCTTTTCATGTAATTTTTCACAATAGGAAATAAGAGTATTAGAATTTCTTCCTATTTATCTTCCTACTGCAACTGCTGCTGAGTCACTTCTGTGACTTAGCCCGACTCTGTGCGACCCCAGAGATGGCAGCCCACCAGACTTCCCCGTCCCTCGGATTCTCCAGGCAAGAACACTGGAATGGGTTGCCATTTCCTTCTCCAGTGCATGATGGTGAAAAGTGAAAGTGAAATTGCTCAGTTGTGTCTGACTCTTAGGGACCCTATGGACTGCAGCCCACCAGGCTTCTCCATCCATGGGATTTTCCAGGCAAAAGTACTAGAGTGGGGTGCCATTGCCTTCTCCATTTATCTTCCTAAATAAACTTTAAACATTTAACATTAAAAATCAATTAATAAGCCATATTATTAAAAATATTTGCTTAAAGAACATGTTGAGCTTACTTTTGATAAAATAATACATAAAAACAAATGATGGATCACAAAATCGACTGATCTGTTTTTATCTAAAGATAGCAGCTAGTGTGTGGAAATACATACACTGACTAAATGCAATATATTACTTTTTAGTTGTTGATATTTTTTCTGTTGCTCTTGTCTAATCAAAATAAACAGAATCCATGACAAGTAGCATTCAGCTTTTGTTTGTTCCATTAACGTGGACATGAATTATTCCTGGCTCATGATTTTCTGTGCAATGGAATTCAGAGATCTGGCCTTCCACTATTTAAAAAATAAATAAACAATGACAACATTGTTTTCTTGTTTTCTTTGCAGTTATATACCTGGTCAAAATGTTTTTTAAGGCTTATGAGAATTCTAATGCTTATTAATCTCAATTTTAAAGTGTTATATGATATATACACATTATTATTATAAATGAATTTTTCTTTACTTCTGTCTTCCATTGGCCTATTGAGTTTTTTTTAATTTACATATTTAAATTTGATTTTAAAATAGTGTCATTTAACTTATAAAGTACTTGAAACTTACAATAATGTTTCAGTTGTCTACCATTTCATCAGCTTTTAATCTAATAAATAAAACTAGATGTCGTTTATGTGATTTTAGCAGATACTCTTGTAGAGCTCAGTAGTAGAGTTGGACCCATTATTTTCCCTTTCAAACAGGATGACTGGTATCATATAATCTAGGATGGGTACTGTTATTCATGTCTAATTTGGGGACACTGAAATTAATATATGTCTTAAATCAGAGTTGCAGTTACCATACCAAGAGAATAGATTAAAAATCTAAAGATCTGCTTAAGAAATACTTTCTTAGAATGCTAGATTGGTAAGAATTTTCAAGGTATATATTTCATATACCATTTATATCCTTAAGAAAAACAGGATTTTCTTACTGGGTGAGAGCTCTAATCTAACCCAGAAATGAGAGTAGTACCAGTAGACATTATGGAGAAGAGTATGTTGTTTCCATTGAGATTTCAAAATGTGTGGATATCCTCTGGACACCCCTGAGTTAATTAGTTCTATTACTATCAGTGGCTTATTTAAACAAACTTGAAGGTCCTACTATTTGTTAAATATCCATAATTGGTTAGTTCAGTAATGTACATTTTTTAAAATTGTAAACTAATGTACATTAGTTTATATAAAGAGCTTAAAATGCTTAGTAGATACTTAGCTATTATTATTCTTTTCCTATAATAGGCAGTGAGTAAAAGTATATTAAGAAATAGTAGTTTTTCATATGTTTTTAAATTATTTATTTATTTATTTTTGGCTGTGCTGGATCTTCATTGCTGCACATAGGCTTTCTCTAGTTGGCGACCTGGGGCTCCTGTCTAGTTGCAATGTACAGCCTCTCATTGCAGTGGCTTCTTTTATTGTGGAGCATGGACCCTAGCACACATGGGCTCAGTAGGTGCAATGCAGAGACTTAGTTGCCCCACTGGGACTTAGTTGCCCCATGACATATGGGATCTTACTGGACCAGGAATTGAACCTGTGTCCCCTGCATTGGCAGGCAGAGTCTTAACCACTGGACCACCAGGGAAATCCCAGTTTTCCCTAGTTTTAAGATAGCCATAATAACATAGAAACCATGTATACTATAATAGTCAATAAATAGTCTTAATTGCATATTTGTTCAGCAGCTCAGTCATGTCCAACTCTTTGCAACCCTGTGGACTGTAGGCCACCAGGTTCTTCTGTCAATGGGATTTTCCCAGCAAGAATACTGGAGTGTGTAGCCATTTCTTCCTCCAGGGAATCTTCCAGACCCAGGGGTCGAAACTAAGTCCCTCATGTCTCCTGCACTGCAGGCACATTCTTTACTGCTGAGCCACCAGGGGGAGTCCAGATGGGATTCAGCTCAGTTGAGTTCAGTCGCTCAGTCTTGTCTGACTCTTTGCCACGCCATGAACCGCAGCACACCAGGCCTCCCTGTCCATCACCAACTCCCGGAGTCCACCCAAACCCAAGTCCATTGTGTCGGTGGTGCCATCCAACCATCTCATCCTCTGTCGTCCCCTTCTCCTCCAGCCCTCAATCTTTCCCAGCATCAGGGTCTTTTCAAATGAGTCAGCTCTTCACATCAGGTGGCCAAAGTATTGGAGTTTCAGCTTCAACATCAGTCCCTCCAATGAACACCCAGGACTGATCTCCTTTAGGATGGATTGGTTGGATCTCCTTGCAGCCCAAGGGACTCTCAAGAGTCTTCTCCAGTACCACAGTTCAAAAGCATCAATTCTTCAGCACTCAGCTTTCCTAATAGTCCAACTCTCACATCCATACATGACCACTGGAAAAACCATAGCCTTGACCAGATGGACCTTTGTTGGCAAAGTAACATCTCTACTTTTTAATATGCTGTCTAGGTTGATCATAACTTTCCTTCCAAGGAGCAAGCGTCTTTTAATTTCATGGCTGCAATCACCATCCGCAGTGATTTTGGAGCCCAGAAAAATAAAGTCAGCCACTGTTTCCACCATTTCCCCATCCATTTGCCGTGAAGTGATGGGACCGGATACCATGATCTTAGTTTTCTGAATGTTGAGCTTTAAGCCAACGTTTTCACTCTCCTCTTTCACTTTCATCAAGAGGCTCTAATTATATACATAAAAAAGTATATATTAGAGTATTAGTACAAGTTTAAGAAAAATACTGTAAGCTTTATGCTTTGAATATAGATTAGAAGTATATACACCAAAATGATACTGCATTCAAGCTATTTGGCCTGAGGGTGATTTCTTCTCTTCTTTCATATTTTACTCTTGTAAACACTCTCATGTTAATATCAGTGAATTTAGGTAGCATCCTTTAATTGACACCTTTCTTAGTTTAATTGACAATAGCATGTCCTTCCTCACTTAATTCAGTCACTCAGTCATGTCTGACTGTTTGCTACCCCATGGGCTGGAGCACACCAGGCTTCTCTGTCTATCACCAACTCCCAGAGCTTGCTCAAACTCATGTCCATTAAGTCACTGATGCCATCCAACCATCTCATCCTCTCCTGCCCCTTCTCCTCCTTCCTTCAGTCTTTCCCAGCATCAGGGTCTTTTCAAATGAGTCAGTTCTTCACATCAAACAGCCAAATATTGGAGCTTCAGCTTCAGCATTAGTCATTCCAATGAATATTCTGGACTGATTTCCTTTAGGATTGAATGGTTTGATCTCTTTGCTGTCCAAGGGACTCTCAAGAGTCTTCTCCAACACCACAATTCAAAGGCATCAATTTGTTCACTTTCCGCTTACTTTATGGTTCAACTCTCACATCCATACATGACTACTGGACAAACCATGGCTTTGACTAGACGGACCTTTGTCAGCAAAGTAATGTCTCTGCTTTTTAATATGCTGTCTAGGTTTATCATAGCTTTTCTTCCAAGGAGCAAGGAGCAAGTGTCTTTTAATTTCATGGCTGCAATCACCATCTGCAGTGATTTTAGAGCCCAGGAAAGCAAAGTCTTTCACTCTTTTCATTGTTCTATTTGCCATGAAGTGATGGGACCAGGTGCCATGATCTTTGTTTTTTGAATGTTGAGTTGTGAGCCAGCTTTTTCATCTCCTCTTTTACTTTCTTCAAGGGGTTCTTCTGTTCCTTCTCACTTTCTGCCATAAGGGTGGTGTCATCTGCATATCTGAGGTTATTGATATTTCTCCAGGCAATCTTGATTCCAGCTTGTGCTTCATCCATCCTAGCATTTTGCATTATGTACTCTGCATATAAGTTAAATTAGGAGGGTGACAATTGGAGGCAGGTAAGGTGGTCTGGTATTCCCATCTCCTGAAGAATTTTTCACAGTTTGTTGTGATCCACACAGTCAAAGGTTTTGGCCTTGTCAATAAAGCAGAAGTAGATGTTTTTCTGGAACTCTCTTGATTTTCTGATGATCCAACGGATTTGGCAGTTTGATCTCTGGTTCCTCTGCCTTTTCTAAATACAGGTTGAACATCTGGGAGTTCTCAGTTCACATAGTGTTGAAACTTGGCTTGGAGAATATTTAGCATTACTTTGCTAGCATGTGAGATAAGTGCAATTGTGTGGTAGTTTGAACATTTCCTTACTAGAGGTACATATAATAGTGGTATACATTGCCATCTAGAACTCAGTGAAAATATCTCTTGAATAAATAAAATAATAAACCGTAATTTTTTTAAAAGATAAAACAGGAAATCTTCTGAAAGATGATACTGAATAAATGTTTGCCTAAAATAATGTTTGCATTGGTGAAAATAACACTTTAATATTAAAAAAAAACCTTTTTAATGTTTACTTTATTAGAACATGTGCCTGTTATTATCCCTTGAGAATAATCACATTAAAATGTCTACAATTCTGAATCATGGTTTAATTTGCAAAGGTAATGGTTATTATTTATGTATATTTTCTTCTGTTTAAGATAAAATGAACTAATATTATAGTTTTACTATACACCTTTGTTATATATTTAATATAGCTGTTCAAAGTCTTTATTGCTGTTAAAGAATTTTGTAATATCTTTTAAAATAGTAACTCAGTACTCTCATTGGCTTTTGTAACAAAATAATCATCTCTGTATTTTTGTAAAGCTGTTTTTTCTCTCATTTTTGAAAACATTTTGACCACTACAGCTGACAGTCCACTAACTTCTCTTAGTCATGCTTGTCTAAACACAAGGGCTCCACTGTGAATACTGATCATGTTTATTGCCTGACTAAATTCCAAAATGTCTTATTTCTGCTAGTGCAGGAATTCACATGTACTGGTGGAAATGATACGATCTCATGGTTGCCTGCTCAGGTAACACTTGAAAATGTTTAGTGCGTACTTTGACATAAAGATTTCAATACTGTGAAGGTGTCTTTCCTGCAGATGTCCATCCACTTGTACATTCAGTAAATGTTAGGCACATGTTGTTCACAGTGATGGACACTGGGGATTAAAATGAAGACAAAATCCTCGTATTCAAAATTTTCACAGTGTAGTGGAGAAATGAATTAAGAGAAACTTACAGCTAATGAAAGAAGTGTTGTTAATAAAAGAATATAAAAAGAGAGCATTGGAGAGTAATAAAAAGTCATGGTTAAAAGCAGGATATTATCTAGCCTAAACTGGAAACTAATGTTTGAGAACTCACTCTATGCTAAAAGCCATCCATGTATTCAGTTTGGTTCACTTCAGTTCAGTCATTCAGTCGTGTCTGACTCTTTGTGACCCAATGAACTGCAGCACACCAGGCCTCCCTGTTCATCACCAACTCCTGGAGTTTACTCAAACTCATGTCCATTGAGTCAGTGATGCCATCCAACCATCTCATCCTCTGTTATCCCCTTCTCCTCCTGCTTTCAAATTTTCCCAGCATCAGGGTCTTTTCAAATAAGTGAGCTCTTCTCATCAGGTGGCCAAAGTATTGGAGTTTCAGCTTCAGCATCAGTCCCTGCAATGAACACTCAGGACTGATCTCCTTTAGGATGAATTGGTTGGATCTCCTTGCAGTCCAAGGGACTCTCAAGAGTCTTCTCCAACACCACAATTCAAAACCTTCAATTCTTCAGTGCTCAGCTTTCTTTATAGTCCAACTCTCGCATCCATACATGACTACTGGAAAAATCATAGCCTTGACTAGACGGACCTTTGTTGGCAAAGTAATGTCTCTGTTTGCTTTTTAATATGCTGTCTAGGTTTTTCATAACTTTCCTTCCAAGGAGTAAGTGTCTTTTAATTTCATGACTGAAGTCACCATCTACAGTGATTTTGGAGCCCCCCAAAATAAAGTCTGACACTGTTTCCACTGTTTCCTCATCTATTTACCATGAAGTGATGGGACCGGATGCCATGATCTTAGTTTTCTGAATGTTGAGCTTAAGCCAACTTTTTCACTCTTCTCTTTCACTTTCATCAAGAGGCTCTTTAGTTTTACTTCACTTTCTGCCATAAGGGTGGTATCATCTGCATATCTGAGGTTATTGATATTTCTCCCAGCAATCCTGATTCCAGCTTGTGCTTCATCCATCCCAGAATTTCTCATGATGTACTCTGCATATAAGTTTTCCATGTATTATCACAAATTAATGGCTTAATAAAACACAAATTAATTGTTTAATAGCTCTGGAGGTCAGAAGTCCAAAATCTATCTCAACAGGTTAAACTCAGTGAGTTGACAATATTGATTAATGCTGGTCACATCAGGGAAGAATCTGCTTCCTTGACTTTTCCAGCTTCTAAAGATCTCTCGCTCTCCTTGGCTCATGATCTCTTCTCATCTTGAAAGCAACACAGCATCTTCAAATCTCTATCTGACTTCTCTTACTTCTGTTTTCATCATAGCATCTTCTCTGACACTCCCTCTTGCCTCCCTTTGATAAGAACTTTTATGATTACATTGGACCCCAGCTAATTATCCAGGATAATCACATCTTATTCCCTTTTGCTGTATCAGGTGACATAGTCACAAATTCTTTGGATTGAAATGTGAACATCTTTAAAACTGCTAAATGAATTAAGGGATGAAGACAGGAAAGAAGGTTTTAAGAGATATTTTGGATGAATTGTATCACCCCAACCAAGAAAATTTGTGTTAAAGGCCTATTCCCTCAATGTGACTATATTTAGAAACAAGGCTTCTAGGTTTTGATTAAAGTTAAACGAGACCATAAAGATGGGGTCCTAATCTGATAGGACTGGTGGCTTTAAAGGAAGAGGAAGAGAGGTCTCTTCTCCCTCCTCAGCATCACCAAGGGAAGGACATGAGGACACAGTGAGAAGGTGGCTGTCTACAAGCCAAGAAGACAACTCTCGTCAGGAACCCAATCCTCTGGTACCATGATTTTGGATTTCCAAGCCTTCAGAACTGTGAGAAAATCAATTTCTGTTGTTTAATCTATGTAATTTGTGCTATATATTTAATAGTAGCCCAAACTCACTACTAGAGGAGATAATGATAAGGTTACCCTTAGGAGACCTCTGCAAGTGTGCTAAGTCGCTTCAGTCATGTCCGACTCATTGCGACTCTATAGTCTGCAGCCTGCCAGGCTCCTCTGTCCATGGGATTCTCCAGCCAAGAATACTGGAGTGGGTTGCTGCACCCTTCTCCATGGATCTTCCTGACCCAGGGATCAAACCCATGTCTCCAATGGCTCCTGCACTGCAGACAGATTCTTTACCACTGAGCCACCAAGAAATGGTATCTGCACATCTGTAGTTCAAGAGAAAAGTCTAAGCTACAAGTATAGATTTGGCAGTAGCTGGTGAAAGATATCACCCTGAGATAATGCATACACTGAAAAGTGAATATAGCTGAGAAAATAACCATGCATTTCTAGTAACCTAATATCCAAGGCTTCCCTGGTAGCTCAGATGGTAAAGCGTCTGCCTGCAATGCAGGAGACCTGGGTTCAATCCCTGGATTGGGAAGATCCCCTGGAGAAGAAAATGGCACCCCACTCCAGTACTCTTGCCTGGAAAATTCCATGGATGAAGGAGCCTGGTGGGCTATCGTCCATGGGGTCACAAAGAGTCGGACACGACTAAGCAACTTCACTGGTTGAATATCCAAGGCAGACTGCTCAGCAGCCTGATTATGGGAGGAGATGGCAGATGGTTGAATTGGTCCTAGGGTTCATTTGCAGAGAAGGATTGGCCTCAGGGCTAGTAGAAATATGTAGTAACAGTAGGAGCTTCCAAAGGCAAGTTGTAGGGTACGTTTATGTCTTGTAATTCTGGAAATCAGTCAGTCGTGTTTTATAGATAAGGCAACTGAAACTCGAGTACATTGAGTAACTTTCTTTGGGTCACAAGGATTTTTTAAATTAGATTTTATTTCTAAAATGGTTCTTCTAATGACAGCTTAGAGAATCAATTTTGATACAACATCCGGCAGAGTTTTGAAATGCAAATATTTTTTAGCCTAAAGAGGAGCTCTTTCAATCTGCCTTGAGGGAAGAAAGCAGGTGGTATGAGATGCCTGTGGTAGGAGCTGATATACTGGATTAAAAAAGTGTTCTAGGAGTAAAGTATCAGAGAGTTTGAAAAGTCAAAATATATGAATAAGAATATTCAATAAGTAAGTAATATACTGGACTTCAAGATGTCAGAAGTAGAAAAAACTTTAACCTTCTTGAGGACAGATTCTTATTCATGAATGTGCTTTAGCAGAAAAGAATAAAAAAACTTGCTCAAAAAGAAAAAGAGGCTATCTGGTGTTTGGAATGTGTGTGAGAAAAAATGGTTAATGTGTTGCTGAACTTATTCACTAAAGAAATCCTTACCCATTGTTTGATAAGGAGGCCATTCTCCTGTCTTGCAGAAATCTTGCTCCCTGGCCTAGGCTTTAAGAACCCAATAGTGAAGGATGCTTACAGTGACATATTTAACATGTCCTCTATGGTATCAGTGTAACTTTAGAAGACTCAATGGTTACATAGAACTTTTCTTAGACTCAAAAACCTTTGCAAAAATTTGCACTTTATCTTTATCTCTCAAGGAGTAGATAGGTGGTAGATATTTAACCTATCCACAATGATACTAAAGCAGGAAAAAGTAATATGACTTCCTCTAATGCCACAAAACAAATTAGTGGTGAGGCCAGAAATAGAAGCCCTGACTTGTAAGAGCTTGTCCTCTTCGTGTCTCAGTCGACTCTTACTGTTGACAAGCATTGTTAAGACACAAGGAATCTTGCTTTGTGTTGAACCTTCCTATGAAGTTGAATCAGAAACATTCAAATATCATTTCAACTGGTGTGAGATTATTTTTTTTTAATGATGTTGTTCTCTTTCATATGTAGAAGGTGTGCTATGTATCAGGAAGAAATCAGACAGAATTAGTCATAAGGATTATGATATTTCATCTTTGAATGACAGACAGTGAGTACAATTGGATAGGTGACCCTGCTGATGACATCAATAATCATGGAATTTACCTTAAGACCTCAAGAGACTAATAAATCCCTCTAGAACTGAATTAAAAATTTGTTTTATGTTTTTCCTCTACACCTCTTCTTTTTTAACTCTTTGTATGACACTTCAAAATATTCTTCCTGTTGCCTTTATACTCAGAAATGAAACTGGATTGTTTGCAGATAAGTTAAAGAAAAAAAAAAAAAAAGAACCTGAATACAGAAGGTATTGAAGTATCTCTTAGCTATACACAATGAAAGAAAAGCAAAAAACACATGCATATTTTAAAAGTTAACATACTGGGACATTTTTACTATCTCTAAGATATCCTAACTTTAAATCTAGAGTTATAGGTTCCCTTCATTCATTCATTTCATTCATGCAGCAAGTACTAAATAAGTGCTTATTATGTACTAAGCACTGAGAGTACAATCGGAAATAGAGACAATTAAGGCCGTGCCATCATGACTTAGATTACAGTTGACAGAATGGGGTTAAGGGGAGGTGTACAAATGGAGAGATAGTTAGTAGATGAGTAAACTAATTAAAAATTAATTTCAAAGATAATTCCACATTGTCAAAAGTGCTATACAGTAAATATGTTACACTAATACTCTCAAGTCAAAGACCCCAGGAACACACTCTAGTTGGAAAAGCTGTATTTATTGTTCATTTCAGCAATGGAGAACACACACCATGTGGAACTATAGTGTGTGTCATTAAGGTGTTAGAACCTATTAGAGCAACTGGGCTTTGGTTGGGTGATTTGGGAGAGAGTCTAAAGAATCAGGAGTTCACTCTAGATTAAATGCTATCAGAAAGTGACAAGTCTGCAATTAAATATCTGTGCTCCTTGCCTCCTGTTCACCCTGAGATGTCAAAAAACACTATGTCTTACACTGAATAGGTAAGATCAACAGACACTTATTCATTCCATATACTCACAGTCTGGGAAGGGGGGACAGCACATGCCGCATAGAGCCACATGGACAGGGGTTACACTTGGGAACCCAGTGGACAACTAGGGGTGTAGGAGTTTGGCTTTATAGTGACAAGAGGGTAGGGGACCCTCCAATATCCTCAGGAGGATGTGATTGGCTTGCTCGAATCATTCCACAGGTTGGCATAAGTGTAAAGCACGCCACTCAGAGGTGAGGAGGAACTGCATCTGAAGTGTTTGATAAAGCAGGTTGCTTGACCCTATCTGTGGGAGCACAATGAGAAGGAAAACTTGTGGTAAAGCCATTTGAGGCCCTACCTATTTCCCAAGGTGTTAGATAGCACATAATTTCAAGACATATTATAGTATGTAAGTGAATCTTATCTACAGGGAGGGGAGATGAGAACAAGAAAAAGGTTATATTGTTCTTCAGTCACTAAGTTATGTCCAACTCTTTTTAGCCCCATTGACTGTAGCACACCAGGCTTCCCTGTCCTTTACTATCTCCCAGAGTTTGCTCAAACTCATGTCCATTGAGTTGGTGATGCCATCCAACCATCCCAACGTCTACTGCCCGCTTCTCCTCCTGCCCTCAATCTTTTTTAACATCAGGGTCTTTTCCAGTGAGTCGGCTCTTCCCATGAGGTGGCCAAAGTATTGGAGCTTCAGCTTCAGTCCTTCCAATGAATATTCAGGATTGATTTCCTTTAGGATTGAGTGATTTGATCTCCTTGCTGTCCAAGGGACTCTCAAGGGTCTTCTCCAGCACCACAATTTGAAAGCATTAACTCTTCAACACTCGGCTTTCTTTGAGGTCCACCTCACATCTGTACAGACTACTGGAAAAACCATAGCTTTGACTGTGTTGGCAAAGTGATGCCTCTGCTTTTTTAATAAGCTGTCTAGCTTTACTTCCAAGGAGTAAACATCTTTTAATTTCATGGCTGCAGTCACCGTCTGCAGTGATTTTGGAGCCCAAAGAAATAAAATCTGTCACTGCTTCTACTTTTTCCCCATCTATTTGCCATGAAGTGATGGAACTGGATCCATGATCTTAATTTTCTGTATATTGAGTTTTAAGCCATCTTTTTCACTCTCCTCTTTTCAGCAAGAGGTTCTTTAGTTCCTTTTCATTTTCTGCCATTAGAGTGGTATCATCTGTATATCTGAGGTTGTTGGTATCTCTCCCAGCAATCTTGATTTGTTTGTGAGTCACCCAGCCTGGCATTTTGCATGATGTACTCTACATATAAGTTAAATAATTAGAGTGACAACATATAGCCTTGATATACTCCTTTCCCAATTTTGAACCAGTTCATTTTTCCATGTCTGGTTCTAACTGTTGCTTCTTGGCCTGCGTACAGGTTTTGCAGGAGGCAGGTAAGGTGATCTGGTATTCCCATCTCTTTAAGAATTTTCCACAGTTTGTTGTGATCCACGCAGTCAAAGGTTTTAATGTAACCAGTGAAGCAGAAGTATTTGGTTGGTGCAAAAGTAATTTCACTTTCAGACCCTGAATTTGAAATCATCTTAACTAGGCCCAGACACATCTTTATTAGCCAAAATAGGAACCATGAAAAGCACTTTCTTCCTCCCACTGGTTGGGTTGTGGAAGCACAACCAATGCTTCAAAAGTTGAATGAATTGGACTACAAAGTTTTGCCTCAACCACCATATTCACTTGACCTCTCACCAACCGAATACCACTTTTATAAGCACTTGACAACTTTTTTCAGGGAAAATGCTTCCACAACCAGCAGGAGGCAGAAAATGCTTTCCAATAGTTCACTGAATCCTGAAGCATGGATTTTTATGCTATAAGAACAAACGAACTTATTTTTCATTGGCAAAATTGTGTTGATTGTAATGATTCCTATTTTGATTAATAAAGATGTGTCTGGGCCTAGTTAAGATGATTTCAAATTCAG
The DNA here is from genome assembly GCF_029407905.1 of Bubalus kerabau. NCBI lineage: Eukaryota > Metazoa > Chordata > Mammalia > Artiodactyla > Bovidae > Bubalus > Bubalus kerabau. Next base: position 88,174,493 of record NC_073625.1, read on the forward strand.
AGTCTGGAACTGAAATTACTTTGTCACCTTTCAATGGCTGGCCACTATGCTCCTCATCTTCAAGGCTCCCATCTCCTTTGCAAAACTTATTTTTTTTTTTTTAATTTTTTTTATTCCAATTTGATTTTTAATTTTATTTTATTTTTAAACTTTACATAATTGTATTAGTTTTGCCAAATATCAAAATGAATCCACCACAGGTATACATGTGTTCCCCATCCTGAACCCTCCTTCCTCCTCCCTCCCCATACCATCCCTCTGGGTCGTCCCAGTGCACTAGCCCCAAGCATCCAGTATCATGCATCGAACCTGGACTGGCAAAACTTCTTGAACAAGCACTGCACTGTACATTCGGTAGCAGTTCCTGGGCCAAATGCATTGCTGATGTTGCCAGTTGTCTCTGCTTCTTTTATGACCCATTTTGGACTAAAAAAAAAAAAAGAAAGAAATCGCTCGACTTTGCTTTTTGTCTAACATCGTTTCCATAGTCTAAAATACATATAAAATAAACAACAGATAATAAGTCATTAGCAAGAAACATAAAGCAAGAAATATGCATTAAAATGATGTATAACATAGCCATATTTATTTAAGAATGTATTCCAATATCAAACGACAAATTTGAGCAGTGCAAAACTGCAATTACTACCAACCTAATACAGCTGAAGAGTTGATGCTTTTGAACTGTGGTGTTGGAGAGGACTCTTGAGAGTCCCTTGGACTGCAAGGAGATCCAACAAGTTCATCTGAAAGGTAGTCCTGAATATTCATTGGAAGGACTGATGCTGAAGCTGAAACTCCAATACTTTGGTCACCTGATGTAAAGAACTGACTCATATAAAAAGACCCTGATGCTGGGACAGATTGAAGGTGGGAGGAGAAGGGGACAATAGAGGATAAGATGGTTGGATAGCATCACCAACTCAATGGACATGAGTTTGAGTAAACTCCAGGAGTTGGTGATGGACAAAGAGGACTGGCATGCTGCAGTCCATGGGGTTGCAAAGAGTCAGACACGACTGAGCAACTGAACTGAACTGAATACATATTTTTTCAAAAGTTCATTTGGGTTTTTTCATAATATGTAGTGAAAAACCTGTGGAAACTTTTTGGCCAACTGAATAATTGGTAGAGAATTAGTAGCTGAATAATTAGTAGAATTAGAATGAGTAGCAATCACTCATTTTAGCCATGAGAGTAGGAGATGTTTAGTATTTTGGGCAATATGACCTTGTGTTTTTTTCTGTGCTTAGACAAAATGATGCCTTGCTCAGTCTCATTATATTGTGTCTCAGAGTAACCTTGATGAGGTTGGAAGGATGTCTGATAGGAGAATAACAGCCCAGCTCTGAGAGTGAGGCTGGCTTCTTATCAGAGCTGCTTTTTTTTTTTTTTTCTTATTTGGAGGGACCTGACACGGGTTGGGAAGATCCCCTGGAGGAGGAAATAACAACTCAGTCCAGTATTCTTGCCTGAAAAATGCCATGAACAGAGGAACCTGGTGGGCTACAGTCCATGAGGTCACAAAGCGTAGGATGCAACTGAGCATGCATGCACGATATTTGGGAAATTAAATCAGATGAGTTAATCAGAAAACATTTTCTGAGGAGGGGAAAGCTTGGCATTTACTGCTTATATGTAGCCATCACATAGAGAAGAACTGAGGAGAATGGAGACAAGGGGAAAAGGGGGACAACTTGTGGAAGGCATTCCTGTCAGAGGGAAACAGCAAGTGTGAAGAAACATCTCATTATACCTGAGAGGTAATGTTTGAAAAAAGTACATCAGAAGTGTGACTCTTTGCTCCAGTGATTCTCAAGGAGTTGGAGGTAAGGGAGTTCCAGAATCTCAAAACAGGGGGCGTAAAATCTCAGAAAGTCTCCAGGGGATGGTGATATGACGGTTCTCCAAGACATATTGTCCCTTGTTGCCTCTACCCTCCTCCACAGTTTTAGTTAGACCATCTAGGCTTTATGTGGAAAATCCAATTGATAGTTGATAATTTAGTTTGACCCTATATATCATACAATAAAATTGCTTGTCCAGAAAGGTTTTACCACCATCCAGGGAAATAGATGGGATTGTTAGCAAGTGCATGGGCTGTCAGTGGCAGATCAATTATCCTAGATATATTTTTCTTTACTCTCTTGAAACTAGATAGACTGTAGTGATTTTTACAGTACTTCTAATATGCAGAGTGTTTAAGTGAGGTCTCTACTTCCATTTTATAGTGAAGAATTCCTAATAATATGGTTTTATCATTCCATCTATCTGTGCATATCCAGTTGATGTGTTTAAACACTATTTAATAGTGAGTTTGAAGACATCATTATTACCAAATGCAAATTTAGCATACCAACACAAAATCTATTTACCATGATAAATATGCCAAACAGCAGAGAATGTTAATTATAACCATGCACTCTGAAGCCAGATTTCCTGGGTTCAAATTACAGCTCTACCAGTTTATAGTTATATTACCATGAACAAGTTACTTAGCTCATATGCCTCAGTTTCTTCTATAATGTGAAGATAATAATGGTACCCACCTCAAAGGTTTGTTGTCAAAATTAAAATATATTTTAAGTTTTTATACTGGCTCACTCATGATAAGCATTTCATAAGTGCTAGCTGTGTGATAATGATGGTGACATTATATTGGTAAAAGAAAAAAAAAGTATTTAACAACATATTTCTATAATTTATCTGTTAATTATGAACTAACCAGTATATATAAAAGTTCACAGATCTTATTAAGGAGTGAATCATCTTACCTGTGATAATATATAGGGCCTCTACTCTTGCTTTAAGAGAAATCATAGAATGGATTAGTTTTTGGCAATATCTTAAAATACGTTTTTAATTTACAATATTTTTTCCTCTTTGACTGATTTGTCCGATTCATCCAGGCCTACCACAGATAATGTTTTTATTACATTCTATGACTGAATTTTTGGGGCTTTGCCTAAAGAATGCATTAGGAGTCTCAGCTCTTTAATTGAGGCAGCCATATTTAGTGTCACTGAAATAAGTGTGATAACAGCTTGATCACGCGAAGCTTGATGTGAAGAAAACACCTGCTTGGTGTTAATAAGATATTTGAATTTCAGACAACAGAAGACCAAAGAATATTGCCACTCTGCCTGTCTTGATAAAATACCAACAGAGCTTGCTATTCATTTCAGTATATGCAAAAGTTTATTTGAATTACTATGAAATGTTAACAGAAAATCACTTGCAGTCTGGGCTCATGGCAGGTGAGAGGTATTAAAATATTGTTGAATGTTTATATATACTAACAGCTTTATTAACCAAAATAAAAGGAAGAAGAAAACCATATTTGTTTGTTCTTCATATTCATTAAAACAAACCAGAGTGATCTGAGGAGAAATTTCAAGTATTTTAGTAGACCTGGATATATCAGACATTAATTTAAACACATTATCTTTACTCTCAAAGTTCATAGCCTGAATAGAAAAGTGTAGAAATTTTCTATCAGTAACAAATTTTTTGTGTCCAAGAGAAAATCTTTAAAAAATTAAAAACATTATTACAAACAAAACTGGGAATTATGGCTTCTTTTTCCTGGGAACATGCGCTCAGTCATGTCCAGCTCTTTGCGACTGCCAGGCGCCTCTGTCCATGGAATTTCCCTAAGAATACTGGAATTTCCAGCTAAGAATACTGCAGTGGGTTGCCATTTCCTTCTTCAGGGGATCTTCCAAATTGAGGGACTGAACCCATGTCTCTTGTGTCTTTGGCATTAGCAGGTGGATTCTTTACCACTGGCGCCACTTGGGAAGCCCCAGTGAACATAAAGAACATATAACTTGCAATGCGTTGAGAGCATCATTAAGTAAAAAAACAAACAAACAAAAAAACTATTTTTGTTTTAATGTCAAATTATGTAAGATTTATCTGATGTCACTTGCACTGAATTTAGGGACCACATTCTAGTCAGTTTTTTTGTTTGCTTGTTTATTAATTTATTTATCATATATATATATAATTCTTGCTAGACTGCTTTCTATTTCTAATGAACATGCTTGCACAGAATTTAGGAAGCAAAGTTTTGGCTTTCCCTTTTCAGTTTTTCACTTAGAAAAAAATCTTAGCATCTATACCAAAAGATAGTTAATATTCATGAATAGTCAATGTTCAGTTGACTGTAATGAATTGGTCCAAAGAAAATATGGATAATTGAAATCTATGGTGCTGTAAAAATTAAATTTTATCCTCTACACTTAAACTTACATAGCATAAGCTCCTGTCCAGAACTGCTAGCTAATAAACCAACTGAAGATATTTTAATTTTCATTTCTTTTACCTTTCCTTTCATTTTCTTTCACCTTTAAAATTTATATAACTTAAAGCACATGAACAGTACTTTACAGTTTATAAGCACTGTTACATATATTACTACTTTTGATCTTTTCATTTCCTTATAGAGAAGGGACATTTATAGAATTACAGAAGGTTTTATATTTACGTTATAGATAGATAAACTATTGATCAAACATCATACTCTTATGTTAATGCAGGGAATTGATCATAGAAAAATGGTCTGGAATGTCAAGCTTTATTGAATTTATTGCATTGCACGAGAAAGCCTCTGACCTCCCTTCCCACAATAACTCCTGTAGTCAGCCTTGTCTCCTACTGCCCTATATCCATATCACTGTTTACTGTTTCTGATCTTTGAATCTTTGTCTTCATTTCCCTCTCTCCATATACCCCTGTCAGAAATTTTGCTGCTTTTCTTGAATATACAAATCCTACCAATCAGTCAAGGTCCAGCAAAAGTTCCATCTCCTTGAAGAAGTCTTCCAGCTCCTATTGTTCTTACTGAAATAATACAGCATTTGCGAGCATTGGTTCTTATGTTCCCAAGTGTTTCATTATTCGGTGTTTCATCTAAATTCTCCTAACAGATTATAAGCTGCAAAGAACAGACATCAACTCTTATACATCTTTGAAACCCACAGCACTCTAGCACTAGATACATTTGTAGTAAATTCATGATAAATATTTGTCTGTTTTTTAATCTGTCCATTGGAGCCATTGCTGAACTATAGATGATCTTACTGCACTTATATTCAAACCATGCGATGTACAATTTAGCCTCTATAGTCACTCATTATAGTTGAGTTCAGTGTAATCTTTTCAATATGTATGTATGCCAGTTGACCCTAGCATTGATTTCTAATACCAGTAAAGCCCAGACATATGGTTTGTGGAATCAAATCAACTACATATGCCTGAAGGATTCCCTGAATAGAGCAGGCATTTGGCCCATATATCAGTATTGAGAACAGGAACAGGAAATGTTATGCAGTGATTGCTTTTCTATAGAATTACATTAGCATCACACATTCTGCTAGTCATAATTTCTCAGCAGATCAGGGCTATCTATCAATGGTACTTCCTGTGGTACAGCATATGAAAATGCATTCCATTATTCATTATAAATGATGCTGATCAGGCATATGTCATTACAAATTAAATTTTTAAAGAAGAGATCTTTATGTAAAAATGGCACACTTGAGAGTCACTATTTTAAAAAAGCATGAACATGGTACTTTGTGGCAATTTGGTTTTTCTGGAATATAAGTATTCTGTTGAAAGAAAGAACTACTTTTGTTCATATTTTCAGGTGAATTTGGAGAAGTCTGTAGTGGGCGTTTGAAAACACCAGGGAAAAGAGAGATCCCAGTTGCCATCAAAACTTTGAAAGGTGGCCACATGGATCGGCAAAGAAGAGATTTCTTAAGAGAAGCAAGTATCATGGGTCAGTTTGACCATCCAAACATCATTCGCTTAGAAGGTGTTGTCACAAAAAGTAAGTACTGATTTTCTTTTATACATCTCTCTCAATTATTTTTTTAATGTTTAATAGCAATATCACAGCTATTACAAGGATAACTCAGTTCAGATGTCATGTTCAGATATCACCCCTCAGAGTCTTGGTATTAGGCTATGACAATATCAGAGTTTGCATTGGTTGCCAAACAGCTTTGAAATGCTTTTTATTACCTGTGAAGCATTTGCTAATTTAGCTTGAAGTAATATATCAAGGTAAAGGGTTATATATGTTTTTCTAATTTCTATAAGCAATTCACTTCTTCTAAAAGTGCCTAAATTTCAGTATAGGAGAAGCATTTAAAATAGTGGGGGTCATTAAGTTAGTTCTATTTGGAAATAGATGTCATATACAAATGTAGAATGCATTATCTAAAGTAAAGCTTTTAAATAAAAAGTTCTTTATGCAACCCATCTTTATAAATGCCATTAGAACTATATTATTTTAATTTATACAAAATCAAGAAATGAATTACAGTTTCTGAAATAAAAATCCTGTTTTTACAGAAATAGGATCAAAAACCATTCCTTTGGGAAAAAAAATTTCTTAAAAATCCCAAATTAATCATATACTCCAAGAAACAGATTGCAATATATTCACTTTTATTTGAATGATGACAAGATATAAAGCTTAATATTTTTCCTTATTTTATTCACTAATGAGTCATAACATATAAAACTCAATACAGAATGGCATAAAAAGCTCATAAAAATTATTTAAATCTTTGAGAGGCATTTTTCTTTCATAAAACTGAATTTTTTTAAAACTATGTAAATGAAATTGAAATTTCATGTTATATTTGGAGGAATAAAAGTGTAAAAGCTTACTAAAAACATGTAATTGTGCCTGGAACTCAAAAGTCCTTCTCACAGGCATTGGCTAACATGCTACCCAAGGAGAGCAGATTACTGATAGCCATGGTAGCTTGGAGGACACTAAAGAATGCTTTCGATTTCAACTGTTGCTGTGGGCTAAAAGCTTAGTGGCCTTAGTAGAACCTTCCAGTATTCATGCCCTTGTGTTGTTCTCTTCCAAATTGATTCTGGGCTTGTTCAAGTGACTAGCCTTGGCCTGTGGTACGTTAACAAGTGTGAGCAAGTAAGTGGAAGCATCTTACATGTCTGAAAGGTGGAGCTTGTCCTTTGGAAACACTCTGACACATGACTCAGTCTCAAGTGCTAAGCAAAGCCAGTCCATATGGAGGGGCCACATGCAGTATACTGCAAAGAAGAGTACTGAGGCATTTTAGTCACAAGAGCTCCCAGCAGATAGTCAATACTGAATGGCAGGTTTATGAAAACCAACTCAGACATTACAGTCCCTACTACCACCACCAGGTGGCTGCAGCTGCAATTGATATTTTGTGGAGCAAAGGAACCACCCAGTTTAGTTCCGTCAACCCATAAAATCATGAGAGTTAATAAAATGGCTGTTTTAATTTGCTCATTTTGGATAGTTTATTACACAGCAATATATAACCAAACCAAACACCAGTTAGAATTCCACTCCTGCCACTGAAGATTTGTATAGTATATGGATGTGAGTGTTGGACTGTGAAGAAAGCTGAGTGCCAAAGAATTGATGCTTTTGAACTGTGGTGTTGCAGAAGACTCTTGAGAGTCCCTTGAACTGTGGTATTGGAGAAGACTCTTGAGAGTCCCTTAGACTTGGAGATCCAACCAGTCAATCCTAAAGGAAATCATTCCTGAATATTCATTGGAAGGACTAATGCTAAAGCTGAAACTCTGGTACTTTGGCCACCTCCTCGGAAGAGTTGACTCACTGGAAAAGACTGATGCTGGGAGGGATTGGGGGCAGGAGGAGAAGGGGACGACAGAGGATGAGATGGCTGGATGACATCACCGACTCTATGGACGTGAGTTTGAGTGATCTCGGAGTTGGTGATGGACAGGGAGGCCTGGTGTGCTGCAATTCATGGTGTCACAAAGAGTTGGACACGACTGAGCGACTGAACTGAACTGAAGTAGATGATTTAACATCTCTATTGTTTACTTCCATCTGTAAAATGGGACCAAAATGGCTCCTACCCAACAGGAATGCTAAAAAGATTAATTTTTAAATCTATAAAGCATTTAGATAGTATGTAACTCACAGTAAGCCACATTAAATGGTAGCTGATCCCCTGGAGAAGGCAATGGCAACCCACTCCAGTATTCTTGCCTGGGAAATCCCATGGACAGAGGAACCTGGAAGGCTACAGTCCATGGGGTCGCCAGAGTGGAACAGGACTTAACAACTAAACCACCACATTATTGGTAATATAGTTTACCATTTCATTTTCATGGCAACTCTCATGCATACCCCTTGAAGCTCAGACAGGTTAATTAGCCCACATGAAGACCTCTAAATCATAGTAAGTGGCATGGCTGATATTCAAATTGAGGTCTGTCTTACAGACTTGTGGCATTTTTTGTTTCTTTGCTTTTTATTTGCTATATCACAGGGAATAAGTCAGACTATTACACTTTGTCTTATCTGAATTAAATAGCATTACATTAATGACAACCTGAATAAAATAACACAGTACTCTTTAAAAATAGGGAAAATATTTTGGTAAGTGAAATAAATCACCTCTTATTTTGTCAAATTTGGAGAGATCCAGATATGCCACAATACCTAGCAAAAATACTAATCTAAAAGAGAGAGAGGAAACAACATGTTAATTATTTATTTTATGTTTTCTGACTTCCTTGCATTAATTTAGCATGAACATTTCAAGTTATTCCTTCTGTTTTCTATCTCTCTCTAGAAGAAAAAAGATGATTTTGAAGTTGGTTATGAATCTTTGCAAAGCATCTAAAATAATTTAAGTATGCTGTTGAAGTCCTCGTATGAGTATTTATGGGTGTTTATATCTGGAAATAAGTGCCCACAATAAATTTAAATACCAGATATTTATTTTTTACCTATGGTAAATCACACTCTGTGAATTATTCATGTATTCCTATGTGTTTTATTATCTACCAATATAATATTATACATAATTTGGCTTTATGAATTAGGAATCTTTTATTCTAAATCAACTGAATAGGTTTAATAGGATAATCTAAGGCACTTGTCTGCTAGTTTGAAATAATCAATTTATTTCACAAAAACATCCAAACAATTAGTCCAGTGATTGCTTTACACCTCTAACAATCTTGTATCAAGTTAAGACCGGTGACCTTTACATAGCCTAATTTGTATGATTCCTAAGTGAAGGTCCTTATTTCATATCAAGAAAAAGATTAAAAAAAAAAGATAAAGAAAAGAAAGACTAATTGAGAAAGGATAGATTCAATAGGCTTGTGAATAGCAATAATCATTGTAATTTTCACTTGTAAGCATGAGACCCTGTGTGGGTTTGTGGTAGTGTGGTGATACTGAGGTGGATGGTGGAGATGCAGAAAGGAATAATTGCCACAGAGATAAGTGGGCATGTTTATACTGTTATCTTCTTGACTCAAATGCTATGGGATTTTTAGGAGAAAGACAATAAATAAATGAATGCCTCATTCCCATAAATACATGATAATTGTTCCAAGATTGCCCTTAAGTGGCTAAGAGATAGCTAGCAATTAATGCTCCCTAAAGACTACCAATTGCTAAAAAGATAATACTGACAAAGATAAAGATGCACTGTAGGTTTATATGGTCATGTTAGTAGTGTCCTGGGGTTCTGAGAAATAATGCACAGACTCTCAGTTGAAAGTAATGTAAAATTACAGATCAAAATCTTCATCAGATCCTTTTATAAATTCTTAATATGCATAATTTTTATCTTATATTAAGTTTTATCACTGAGGGATGCATATTATAAAGTTCTTGGGAACACTTTTGCTGTTTCATACTTGTACATGTAACTACCTTTATACTTCAAAGTTAAATGATTAAAAACTGTATTACATAAAGAAGTGTGCCTGATAAGAGTTGAACCTATTTGTTTGATATACATTACAATTTCTTAACCTGCTAGAATGCAACTAATATAAAAAGAGTTTAATCCAGGTAAATCATATGCTTAGCACATACTTTTTCTCCAAGAAGCAAATGGAAGCCATCGGTTAGAGCACAGACTTATAGCTATTAGTACCATGGATAATAATAGTTATTATTATAAATTATAACAATTTATAACAGGTGATGTATACACCAATGTCATTAACTATATATCCAAAAGAGCAAGTTCTACCCTTCTGTAAAAAGATAAGAATTGTGATTAAATAATCACTCTTTAAAAGACTGGGCCTTCCATTTGAATTCATGATGATATGGAAAACCAAAAGGAGAGAGAATGAAGCACCTACCTCCCAGCTTAGGTAACAGCTAAATGTAAATGTACAAACTGTATCTCAATTAAATCATAAATCCAGTGAGGAATGATAGAAGTCAATCAGTACCTCAAACAGATTTCCAAACATAAATTTATTTCATCATGGGATGTTGCTACAGACTCTGGAACAGCATAGAAGGTATAAGAGAAAGTACTGGGCCTCCACACACCATCTTTAAACATTCCAGAAAACTGTGGTGGTGGTTTAGTCACTAAGTTGTGTCTGACTCTTGTAACCCCATGGACTGTTGCCTGCCAGACTCCTCTGTCCATGGGATTCTCTAGGCAAGGATACTGGAGTGGTTTGCAATTTCCTTCTCCAGGGGATCTTCCCAACCCTGGGATCGAACCTGAGTCTCCTTCACTGCGTGCAGATTCTTTACCGACTGAGTAGGTTCCTTCCAAGTAGTTTTGATGGGTCCACATGGATGCTAAATCAGAGAGTAGATTCAAAGTAGTCAAATAGACAGTAAATACACAAAAACTGCTTCTCTGCTCCCAAAATTGCATTTTACTTGTCAAGTAATACATTCTCGAAGATTGGGGGCAGGAGGAGAAGGGGACGACAGAGGATGAGATGGCTGGATGGCATCACCGACTCGATGGACGTGAGTTTGAGTGAACTTCGGGAGATGGTGATGGACAGGGAGGCCTGGCGTGCTGCGATTCATGGGGTCACAAAGAATCGGACATGACTGAGCGACTGAACTGAACTGATAGTAATCCAAATGAAAAATGAACTTGGATTACTGAAGCAAGCTTGGAAACAATGAACTCCAATTTGGAAATGATAAGTTGGAAATGTCTTGGATGTTTGAAGACCTCTAGGAAGTCTCTGAAGCCTTGGTGGGATTCTGGCATGCAGGTGCAAATGATGGACAGTGAAGGCACAAAATGGCAACCCACTCCAGTATTCTTGCCTGGAAAATCCCATGGACAGAGAAGCCTGGCAGGCTACAGTCCATGGGGTCGCAAAGATTTGGACAGGACTGAGTGACTAACACCCACACCCGAGGGCACAAAAGAACCTGGAAAATAGGACAGAAGCCACAGCCTCAAAGAACACTATTGACAAAGGAGAAAAAAAAAGTTGAGAGCGTGAAAGTGGGAAGAGATACAACCCAAGGAAAACAGAAAGATGAGAGACCACAAAAAGAATAAATTGAGATTGTATTTTCTCTCCTCTCCTAACATCCTTAGTATTGACTATTTACTGAAAATAGTGAAGGATTATTCTTGTACAGTTTCTGGAGTCCCAGTGGAATCTCAGGAGATTTACTGCAAAGTATTTGACATTTGGAATTATAATGTATACATACTGCAAAACAGAAAATGAGCCAAGTGTTGACTATAACAAACAGTAAGAAGCTGACATAGTCTGGCGGCCCTGTGCATCACACTCTTCAAGCTGCACTGGGGCTAATTGGGATCACCAGCTTACTTTCTTTCTGCCAGAGTGTATGTCCCTCTTTACGAGACAGGATAAACGTCAGTATTCAGAAGGAATTTATCCTTGTCTCTTCAGTGTTTAAGTGTCTTAGTTTTCTCAAGGTCATTCACTCTAATCACTTCCCTAGATCTACAAACGGTACTATCTCCTTTCTGTGGTTCTTTCCCTTTCCTAAACCACATCTGCTAATTATTGGGTAGGGTATTGGAGAAGGCAATGGCACCCCACTCCAGTACTCTTGCCTGGAAAGTCCCATGGACGGAGGAGCCTAGTAGGCTGCAGTCCATGGGGTTGCGAAGAGTCGGACACGACTGAGCGACTTCACTTTCACTTTTCACTTTCATGCATTGGAAAAGGAAAAGGCAACCCACTCCAATGTTCTTGCCTGGAGAATCCCAGGGACAGAGGAGCCTAGTGGGCTGCCGTCTATGGGGTCACACAGAGTCGGACACGACTGAAGTGACTTAGCAGCAGACTTTGATTCAGATTTTACTAGCTTTTCCACTAGTGTCCTTTTTCTCTTCTAAGACTTCATCCAGGGTCCCAAATTGCATTACTTATCACATCTTAGTCCAGTGTATGTTTAATCTGTGCAGTTCTTCAGTCTTCCCTTGTCTTTCATGACCTTGACACTTTTGCAAGAGTACTAGTTGGTGGTTTTGTAAAATGTCGATTAGTTTGGGTGTGGCTGTTGCTTTTTCATGATTTAGTTTGTGGCTATGCATTTTTGCAGGAATATAACAAAAGTTACGTATCCTCTTTAATGCATGGTATTGGGGAGGTTACATGATGTCCACATACTTTATTCCTGGGGATGTTAACATGGGCCACATGGTTAAGGTGGTGTCATCTAGACTGCTCCACTGAAATGTTACTTTTCCCTTTTTGTAGTTAATGTATATTCAGAAGGAGATCTTTTCAACTATGCAAATATCCTGTTTTTCCTCAAACTTTTTCCCATTAATTTTTTTAATATAAATTCATTTATTTTAATTGGAGGCTAATTACTTTACAATATTGTATTGGTTTTGCCATACATCAATATGAATCCGCCACGGGTGTACACGTGTTCCCCATCCTGAACCCCCCTCCCACCTCCCTCCCAATACCATCCCTCTGGGTCATCCCAGTAAACCAGCCCCAAGCACCCTGTATCATGCATCAAACCTGGACTGGCAATTTGTTTCACATATGATAATATACATGTTTCAATGCCATTCTCCCAAATCATCCCACCCTCTCCCTCTCCCACAGAGTCCAAAAGACTGTTCTATACATCTGTGTCTCTTTTGCTGTCTCACATACAGGGTTGTCATTACCATCTTTCTAAATTCCATATATATGTGTTAGTATACTGTATTGGTGTTTTTCTTTCTGGCCTACTTCACTCTGTATAATAGGCTCCAGTTTCATCCACCTCATTAGAACTGATTCAAATGTATTCTTTTTAATGGCTGAATAATACTCCATTGTGTATATGTACCACAGCTTTCTTATCCATTTGTCTGCTGATGGACATCTAGGTTGCTTCCATGTCCTGGCTATTATAAACAGTACTGCGATGAACACTGGGGTACACGTGTCTCTTTCAATTCTGGTTTCATCCATGTGTAGGCCCAGCAGTAGGATTGCTGGGTCATTTTATCATGCATAATCAACCTTGCCTGCAACAATTACTACTGTTCTATTTTTAATGGTGATGTTTCTACTTTCTTTCCTTCTGTATTAATCAGAACATTTATTTAAGGAAAAACTGTACTTTAAATGTTCTGTAAAGAATGTTCTTTAAATGGGATTATACAGGAAGCCTTTCAGAGCTGGTTTCTTTCTCTTAGGAGAATGTACTTGAGATTCATGCCTTTATTGTTGCTGAACAGTATTCCTTTGTGTGATGTATCATCGTTTGGTTCTGCATTCAGTGGTTGAAGGACATCTGGGTTGTTTCCAGTTTGGATGATTATTTATAAAACTGCTGTAAACATTCATGTACAAGTCTCTTTGTAAGCACATATTTTTGTTTATCTTAAAGAAATACCTAGGTATGGGATGACAAAATCAAATGATAAATATATGTTTAATTTTTTAAGAAACTGCCAAACTGTTTTCCAAACCTGATGTACCATTTTGCATTACCACTAGTAATTAATGAGAGTTTCTGTTACTCTCATCAATGCTTGATACTTTTTTTTTCAATTAGCCATCTCAGTGAGTATATATTGGTGTCTTACTGTGACTTTAATTTGCATATCCCTATGACTATTGAATTTGATCAGCTTTCTATATGTTTTTTCACTATCCATATATCTTCTTTGGTGAAGTATGTTTTCAGATTTTTACTCATATTCTTTCATTGGGTTGTTTTCTCTTAATGTTGAGTTCTAAATTTTTTTTTTAATATATATTTTTGGGTACAATTCTTTGTCTAAAATGTGTGTTAAAATGTGATTTGTAGATATTTTTCCAATTTTTAACTTGTTTTTCCATTCAGTGAACATTGTCTTTAACAAAGTAACTGTTGTTTTATTTTTATAAAGTCTAATTCATTATTCCTTTTATTTTACGGATTGTGCTTTGTGGTGTGATGTCAAAAAACTCTTTATCTCAACCAAGGTCATAAAGACTTTCTCTTTTATTAACTTCTAAAAGTTTTACATGGGCTTCCCTGGTGGCTGCTCATGCAGGACACCTAGGTTTGATCCCTGGGTTAGGAAGATCTCATGGAGAAGGCAGTGGTAACCCACTCCAGTATTCTTGCCTGGAGAATTCCTTGGGCAGATGAGCCTGGTGGGCCACAGCCCATGCAGTTGCAAAGAGTCAGACACAACTGAGTGACTAACACTTTCTCAGAAGATTTACATAGAGGTCTAAGATCCATTTTGAGTTAATTTTTACATAAAGTGTGAGGTATGGGTTCTTACCAAGGTTCTTCTTTTGTATTTTTGTTTGGTTTTTTTTTTTGCATATGGATAATTTCAGCACCATTTGTTGAATTGTTATATTTTTTAAGATACAAAACTTTTTTTCCTCATTTTTAACTTACTTTCTTTGCTTAAACTCCTTCAAGTTTGTCCCACAGGACAAAATTCATGCCCCTTCCACTAAGCATTTCTTTTATCTCCTTCCTTCTCTACCTCTTAGTTTACATTTTGTTAACAGTAAATCATTATTTGATTCATATTTCAAATGAAATATTCAAATTAATCTTTCAGTGAATCATTGATTGATCCCATGTTTTATCATACTTGGCCTTCTTCTTGGAAATACTTCTTTTTCCCCCACCCTCATCATTCCTAACTCAGTCAGCAAGCTTGACTTATGAAGGATGACTCAGCTTGTATGAAACTTCTTTTCTTCATCTTTTTACTGGTAGATATCTATATTGCACTTAACACATTATGCTATAATTACTTTTATATGTATGGGCCTGAAGTTTGTTTTCTTAATTCTTACACCATAATGTTAGGACCTCTGCACCATTTGGCAATGACCCTGAGTTTTTTTCTGGGACACTCCCACCAGTCTGAGCTGCAGCAATGCATCTGTGCTGTCTTCTGTCCCTGATGGGGTTCCCTCTTACCTTCACACTTCCTTCCCACAGCCCTTGTCAGGGCTCCAGCACCCCAGCCACTGCCCATCAGTAGAGAAAAATTATCATGCCATTCATTTGCTTTCTGATAACTCTAAATTTACTGTTAATAAAGGATTAAACTAAGTGTACTGGCCACTCCATATTCTCCACTTAATCTTAATGTTCTGTCCTAGCTTGAATTCTCCTCTCAAACTCCCTTTTGCCAAATCTCCAATATATACCCCAATATATTTTTTAAATTACTTTTAGGTAGAGGGGGAAATCCTATGTTATATTGGAATGGGGATTTGAGGAGTCAGTAGTCTCCTAAGGATAGCCTTAATTTTATTTATTGTGGTGCCTTACATGGTACTGAGCATACAGGAAATACCAAGTACACCCAGGTGGTGCTAGCTGTAAAAAAAACTGCCTGCCAGTGCAGGAGACATAAGAGACGAGGGTTCGATCCCTGGGTGGGGAAGATCCCCTGGAGAAGGAATGGCAACCCACTCCAGTATTCTTGCCTGGGAAATCCAATGGACAGAGGAGCCTGGTGGGCTACTGTCCATAGGGTCGCAAAGATTTGGACAGGACTGAAGCAGCTGAGTACACATGTACTTATGGATGAAGGAATATTGTAAGAAAGGTGGAAAAGGAAGCAAAGGATAGGGGTAGAATAAAAAGAAGAAAAAGGGAAGAAAGCAAAGAAGGAACCTAATTTTTCAAGAACTTCAAGCCCAGTTCTAAATTTGAACACTCACTAATGTCAGTTATATTTATATGAAATTGGCAGTTTTCTCATAATTGTGTTTCTCTGTACTTTGGCAATTTTTCCTTCTGAACAGCAATCATATTTTAGTTGTTTTTCTCCTATTAAATTTTAACTATATATGTATATATATTTTAACTATATATGTATATGTGTGTGTGTATATATATATATAATCTCAGAGAGAGCAATGGCACCCCTCTCCAGTACTCTTGCATGGAAAATCCCATGGATGGAGGAGCCTGGTAGGCTGCAGTCCATGGGGTCGCTAAGAGTCGGACACGACTGAGCGACTTCACTTTCACTTTTCACCTTCATGCATTGGAGAAGGAAATGGCAACCCACTCCAGTGTTCTTGCCTGGAGAATCCCAGGGATGGGGGAGCTTGGCGGGCTGCCGCCTATGGGGTCGCACAGAGTCGGACACGACTGAAGCGACTTAGCAGTATATATATACATATATATATATATATATGTATATATATATAACATTATAGTTATTTAGGGACATGTCTTTTTCTACTATTCTAGAATCAACTTCAAAGTAGGACCACATTACCTGGTCTATAACTTATATGTTATAACACTCAATCTTAACTTTGGAATGGGTTAAGAATTACAGTAGTGTGTTTCCTCAGCCTGAGAAATAAAAGTAGGCATAACTTAGCCACTCGTGATTGAGATATAGCCACAGAATGATGTGAATTTATTGACATTTTTATTAGGTTACATCAATCACTGTGAGTGAATTTATTCATTTTCCACTCCTCACAAATGTCAGCCAAAGACATCAGTGATTTTTTTTTTTTATCCTTTTCATTCAGATGCAATGACTGTTTTAGGATTCTTAGGCCTGAAAATAATGCATTGACCTTTCCCCTAAACATTAATGGCGTGATTCTTTTGAAATAAGGTCAGTTTTCATTTTGGCATAGCCACATATTATGTGGGACACACCATTGTATTTGGTACAGAAATCCATAAATACAAAAAGCTATAGCACCTTTGTGACTTTGTTACTATTTCATATACTTAATTACTGAAGTATTCCATTACACTGAATGAAAGTATAAAAAAAATGCCTTCCATTAGCTAGAGTTTCTGTGATTTAATGATTTCTTTTATATAGATTAAATCTCACTGCAACAAATTCCAGGATACTCCCTAGGGAAAGCAACTCTGGGTACAAAGTATAAGGGGGCTGGAGAAAATCAAGGGAAAAAAGGGGGCTGCTTAAAAAGAGGAAGATTTAAGGGTGAGGCCTAGCAGAATTTCTGAATTTGTTCCAGGAAAAGGAGAAGATAATTACTTCCCTAAAAGAGGATTTAAAATTAATATAATTATTTCTTACATGTTAGCTAAATAAATTTACTAAAACAAAAACAAAAGCTTCCCTTATGTCAACTCTGGTGTTCCAAAATTTTCTGCCTCAATGAGACAGTATTTCTAGTCATACAAACCATTGGTAACAGACTCAGAAACTATTTCACATAAGTACCTCTAACTAAAAAGACAAAACAAAAAAAAAGTGGAAGACTGCATTTGTCAGTGATGAAAGTTTTAATTATACAATTTGTAAAGCTTAAAATTAGTGTTTTTACTAAGATGGCCCATATGGAACAATTGCTAAAACTGAAATAATGCTACCAGTTATTTGATACAGTTCCCAGATTTTAGCTACAAGGGAAATTCTTAATTGCTAAGGAGGTCTACCCTTTAGTCTAATTACAGGAACCTATTCTTACTAAGTAGAATGTTGAGTACTGGCTAGGAAAGCTGAAGGGAAAAAAAAATTTGATAGACACTGATATGGATAGAGGAAATCCCTTTTTAAGTCAAATTTTAATCCATTCAACCTGATAAAGACTTCAAAGTAATGATTTTAAGATGTTCATTGATTTCAGAAAAATGGATGAACACAGTAAGAATTTCAACACAGGTTATAAAATGTAAAGAACCAAACAAGCTAAAGAATACAATAACTGAAATTTTAAAATATGCTAGAAGAAATAAACTAGTTTAAATGATACAGAAAAATGGATCAGCAGTCTGGAAGACTGATTAGTGAAAATCACCCAAGCTGAACAAGGGAAAAAATTTTTAAGCAAGGATAATTTAAGGGGCCTCTGGGAAAACTTCAAGCATACCAAGATTTTCATTATAGAAGCTGGAAAAGGAAGAGAGAATGGAGCAGAGAACTTATTTGAATAGATAATAGCTGAAAACATCTCTAACCTGGGAAAGGGAACAGACATCCAAGTTGCGAAGCACAAAGAGGCTCAACAAGATGAATATAATAAGGGCTACACCAAGATACATTATAATTAAAATGGCAAAACTTAAAGGTAAAGAGAGAATCTTAAAAGGAGCAAGAGGAAAGATACTGGTTACATACAAGAGAACTCTCATGAGACTATCAACTGACTTAGCATAAGAAACTTTGCAGGCCAGTAAAGTTTATTGCTGGCAAGATATCTTAAAGTGCATGCAGTCATCTCCAACTCCTTGCAACCCCTTTCCAGTCTCTTCTGTCCATGGAATTTTCCAGGCAAGAATACTGGAGTGGGTTACCATTTCCTTCTCCAGAGGATTTTCCCAAGCCAAGAATTGAACCCATATCTCTCGTGTCTCCTGCATTGGCAGGCAGATTCTTTACCACTGCACCAGCTGGGAAGCCCATATATTAAAGTGGTGTAAGATAAAACCTACAACCAAGAATATTCTGCCTGGCCAGGCTATTATTCAGATTTGAGGAGAAATAAAGAGTTTTACAGAAAAGCAAAAGCTAAAAGTTATTTCAGGAAATGTTAAAGTGACTTCTTTAAATGGAAAAGAGAAGAACACAGCTAGAAATATGAAAATTGCAAAAGGATAAAGCTCATTGGTAAAGGAAAATATCCAGTAGATTGACCACTTATAAGGTTATTAGGAATGTTAAAAAATAAAAGTAGTAAAATTATTTCTATCCACAATAAGTAGTTAACTGATAACACAAAACAAAAAGTTGTAAAATACGATGTCAAAAGCATCAAGCATAGATGAGGGTATAAAAATATACGGCAGTCAGAGTTCATTACACCTTAAAGGCCCATCACTTAAAATAATCATGTAGGTATATATGTATGTAAAAAACAAAGATCATGGCATCTGGTCCCATCACTTCATGGCAAATAGATGGGAAAACAATGGAAACAGTGACAGACTTTATTTTCTTGGGCTCCAAAATCATTGCAGATGGTGACTGAAGCCATGAAATTAAAAGATGCTTGCTCCTTGGAAGAAAAGCTGTGACCAACCTAGACAGCATATTAGAAAGCAGAAGTATTTGCTGACAAATATCCATCTAGTCAAAGCTATGGTTTTTCCAGTAGTCATGTATGAATGTGAGAGTTGGACCATAAAGAAGGCTGAGCAGTGAAGAAATGATGCTTTTGAACTGTGGTGTTGGAGAAGACTCTTCAGAGTCCCTTGGACTGCAAGGAGATCCAACCAGTCCATCCTAAAGAAAATCAGTCCTGAATATTCACTGGAAGGCCTGATGCTGAAACTGCAATACTTTGGCCACCTGATGCAAAGAACTGACTCGTTTGAAAAGACAGTGATGCT
The DNA here is from genome assembly GCF_029407905.1 of Bubalus kerabau. Classification (NCBI taxonomy): domain Eukaryota; kingdom Metazoa; phylum Chordata; class Mammalia; order Artiodactyla; family Bovidae; genus Bubalus; species Bubalus kerabau. The sequence goes on from NC_073625.1 coordinate 88,194,078, forward strand.
GGGGAAAATTGAAGGCAGGAGGAGAAGGGGACGACAGAGGATTAAATGGGTGGATGGCATTACTGACTGGATGGACATGAGTTTGAGCAAGCTCCAGGAGTTGGTGACGGACAGGGAAGCCTGTTGTGCTGCAGTCCATAGGGTCTTAAAGAGTCAGACACAACTGAGCGACTGAACTGACTGATATCTATAGGTTGTTATATATGAACCTCAAGGTAACCACAAACCAAAAACCTAGATACATGCACACAAAGGAGTGCAAGTATGACAATAAATATAATGTCCTACAAGATGGAAATACTTACAATCACAGAGGTTCTCCCCAAGTAACAAGGAGTCTGAGTCAACCTCAGGTTCCCCTGCCTGGGGGACCTGCTCCAGGAAGAGGATCCTCCAGAACACTAGGCTGTGAACGCTTTGAAGTCCAATGGAGTTTACTTTCAGGAGTTTCAGAGAGCTGTGGAAATAGAGACTGTACTATTAAAGGGTATACACAAAATATCACAGGTTCCAGGACCAAGGGAGAAAGCAATGATTTGAAAAGAATGGAGATCAGATCCTCCTGCTGATCTTAGCGAGTCTCCCACTGGACATAGTCCTGCCCACCAGAGGGCCCAGGACCTGACACCAATACCAGTGTGAAGATGTGAGACCCAGGACCCCCCGGGCTGTTGCAGTCAGAGACTCTGGGATACACCAGAGTCTGGGATACACCAGCTGGCAGACACCTGCCCCAGGACAGCCATAGCCCTGCAGCCTGCCATGGCAGAACCTATTCCACCCATCAGCAGACCAGCATGAGCTTTGAGACACCCCAGTCCTCAAAGCCAGCTGTGTGAAGAACAGGGCCCATTCACCAGAAAGCCAACAGCAGTTCTGATCCCTGGGCCCTGCAGCCACACCCCAAAATTCCACTCTTTTCACCCATGGGCCAGGCCTTCCAGGGTCCCATAACCAGCTGCTTCATGACCCAGCCCTACTAATCTCCCAAGACTGAACCAAGAAGTAGTAGAAAATATGAACAGACCAATTACAAATAGTGAAACTGAATTAGTAATAATAATTTTTAAAAATTCCAACATGTAGAAGTTTAAGACCAGATAGCTTCACAGATGAATCCTACCAAATATTTAGAGATGAGTTAACATCTGTCTTTCTCAAACTGTTCCAAAATATGCAGAGGAAGAAATGCTTCCAAACTCATCTGCACAACCCTCATATCAAAACCAGACAAAAGATACCACAAAAAAGAAACTTACAGGCTAATATAACTGATGAAAATACAGGCAAAAATCCTCAATAAAATATTATCAAACCAAATCCAACAATAAACCAAAAGGATCCTGATCAAGTGAGATTCAACCCAGGGATGCAAGGATTTTTCAATATCTGCACATTATTCATTGTGATGCATTATACTAATAAGCTGAAGAATAAATGCAGAAAAATTTTTGAAAATATTCAGCATCCACTTATGATAAAAAGCTTTCCAGAAAATGGGTATAGAGGGAACAAACATCAACACAATAAAGGTCATTTATATTAAACCCACAGCTAACATTATACTCAAAGTTGAAAAGCAGAAAACATTTCCTATAAGATCAGGAACAAGATAAGGATGTCCATTCTTAACATTTTAATCAACATAGTATTAGAAGTCCTAGCCACAATAATCAGATGAGTTAAAGAAATGAAAGCAAACCAAATTGGAAAGGAAGAAGTAAAACTGTTACTGTTTGCAGATGATGTGATACCATGTACAAAAAAATCCTAAAGAGGCCATGAAAAATGTACTGGAGCTCATTGGTGAATTCAGTAAAGTCGCAGGATGCAAAATTAATACACAGAAATATATTTCACTTTTTTTTTTGTTTTGTTTTGTTTTGTTTTGTTTGTTTTTTTATTTTATTTTATTTTATTTTTTTTAATTTTATTTTATTTTTAAACTTTACATAACTGTATTAGTTTTGCCAAATATCAAAATGAATCCGCCACAGGTATACATGTGTTCCCCATCCTGAACCCTCCTCCCTCCTCCCTCCCCATTCCATCCCTCTGGGTCGTCCCAGTGCACCAGCCCCAAGCATCCAGTATCGTGCATCGAACCTGGACTGGCAACTCGTTTCATACATGATATTTTACAAGTTTCAATGCCATTCTCCCAAATATATTTCACTTTTATACATTAACAGTGAACTATCAAAAAGAGAAATTAAGGAAGCAATTCCATTTACAATCACATCAAAAATAATAAAAAAAAAAAAACCTACTGAAGGAGATAAAAGACATGTACTCAGAAGACTATAAAACACTGATGAAAGAAATTGAAGGTGACACCAATGGAGAGATATAATGTGTTATTGGACTGGAAGAATTAATATTGATAAAATACCCATACTGCTCAAGGAGGTCTGTAGTTTTAATGCAATCCCTAAAACAAATAATTTTCAAATATGTTATTGAAACACAAAAGACTCCAAATAGCCAAAACAATCTTGAGAAGACCCAAATAGACAATTTTCCAAAGAAGACATTCAGATGGTCAATAGGCACATGGAAAAATGCTCAACATGGTTAATCATCAGAAAAATGCAAATAAACCACAATGAGATACCAACCCACACCTGTCAGAATGGCTATCAATCACCAAAAAAAAAAAAAAAAAGACTTGCGAATAACAAATGTTGGCAAGGATGTGAAGAAAAAGGAACCTTTGTACAACATTGATGGGAATGTAAATTGATGCAGCCATTGTGGAAAGCAATATGGAGGTTTCTCAGAAAGCTAAAAATAGAACTACCATATGATCTAGCAATACCACTCCTGGGTAAGTATATTTACAAACAAAAAGAAAAAAAACACTAATTTGAAAAGATGACATGCACCCCAATGTCCATAGCAGTATTATTTATAATAATCAAGATATGGAAGCAAACTAAGTGTCTATCAACAGATGAACGGATAAAGAAGACGTGATTTCTACAATGGAATAATACTCAGTTATTTTTTTAAAAATGAAATTTTGCTTTTTGCAACAACATGAATGGACCTAATAAACTGAGTCAGACCAAGAAAGACAAACACTGTATCACTAATATGTGAAATCTAAAAAATAAAACAAACTAGTGACTGAAGCGACTTAGCAGCAGCAGCAGCTGCAGTGAACATAAGGATAAAGAAATAGACTCATAGATATAGGGAACAAACTAGTGGCTACAGTGGGGAAAGGCAAGAGTGGAAAGTCAAGAGAGTAGTAGGGTACAAACTACTAGGTTTAAAATAAATTCCAAGGATATATTAAACAGTGCAGAGAATATAGCCAATATTAATAGTAGCTATAAATGGAATATAATCTATAAAAATTTTAATTACTGTATTGTATACCTGAAGCTAATGTCATATGGTTAATTATATTTATATAAAAAGTCAATTAATTTTAAAATAAATTAAAAAAAGAATAAAATATCTACAAAAAATTTGAGGTAAAAGATATATTCTTGAAATATTCAGAAATTGATGAAAAAATTTAAAAGTGATGCAAACACATGGAAAGATGTGTAATGCTCATAGACTGGAAGAATTAATATTGTTAAAATACCCATGCTACCCAAGGCAATCTACAGATTTAATGCAATCTCTATCAAAATACCAATGTCACTTTTCACAGTACTAGGACAAATAATTCTAAAATTTGTGTGGAACCACAAAAGTCCGCAAATAGCCAAAGCAATCCTGAGGAAGATCAGCAAAGCTGGAGGTGTCAGCATTCTGATTCCAAACTATACTTCAAAGCTATAATATCAAAACAGTGTAATACTTGGGGAAAAAGACACATAGATCAAAGGAATGGAATAGGGAGCCCAGAAATAAACCCATACTTACATGGTCAATTAATATATAACAAAGAAGGTGAGACTATACAATGGGGAGAAGACAACTTCTTTTATAAATAATGTTAGAAAAACTAGACATCTACATGCAAAACAATCAAACTGGACTACTATCACACACCATATACCAAAAAAAAAAAAATCCTCCAAATGGATTACTGACAAGTGTCCATAGATAGATGAATGGATGAAGATGTTATATATACAGTGTAATATTATTCAAACATTTAAATATTGAAATCTTGCCATTTATAACAACATGAATGGTCTAGAAGGTATTATGCTTAGTGAAATAAGTCATACACAGAAAGACAAAGGCCATATGATTCACTTATATGTGGAATCTAAAAAGAAATAAAATGAAATAGGATTCACAATTGTAGAGAAGAAATGGATGGTTGCCAGAGAGAAGGGATGGAGAATAGAGGCAGATAAGTGGAGATTAAAAGGCGTTAATCTCCACTTACAGAGCAAGTAAGGTACTTCCCTGGTGGTCCAGTGGTTAAGCCACCACGTTTCCACTTAAGGGGTCCTGGGTTCAATCCCTGGTTAGAGAACTAATAGTCCATATACTGTGTGGTCGAATAAAAAAAAAAAAATAAGCATCAGTATGCTAAGGCATAAAAATAAATAGTAAATAATTCACATAGGTGTAGTATACAGCATAATGAATACAGTCAGTAATATCATAAAAAGCTTTGCTACTGGACTTACCATGGTGATCATTTCATAATACTGAATGTGCAAGTGTCAAATTATTATGTAGTGCACTTGAAACTAACATAACACTGTACTTCAATTATATTTCAATTAACCTTAAACCTCAAAAAATTGTTTAGAAACATGAGAAAAACACACTGCAATTTAGAATCTTGGCAAATCAATTCTGGAAAGACAAAATAAACCTACTTCAAACATTAGCCTCAATGGGTAACATTAGAGCTAAATACTATTTCTGTAGTTTTCAAATGTTATCCCCAAAGCACTTTTTCAGTGTTGCAGAAATAATAAAACAATAATTTTGTGTCTGTGTGCTCAGTTGCTCAGTCATTTCCAACTCTTTGTGAAACCATGGACTGTACCCCACTTGGCTCCTCTGTCCATGGAATTTCCCAGGCAAGAATTCTGGAGTGGGGTGCCATTTCCTACTCTAGGAGATCTTTCCAAACCAGGGATCAAATCCCATATCTCTTGCATCTCCTGCATTGGCAAGCAGATTCTGATTTGTTTTTTTAATTTTTAACTTTTTCTTGTTGTTGTTCTTTTAATGTTTCACAACCTTTTTGCTTCCCTGAGTTAAAATCTTGTCCTACAAAACATTGCCCACAGCGATCAAGTTAGCTACACTTTAATGAACACGTTAGAGAACCTGTTAATGTCATTTTGTGACTCTCTGGCATCCTAAATTAATTAGATTTTCGCTAGACTAAGGCCGGAGAAGGCAGTGGCACCCCACTCCAGTACTCTTGCCTGGAAAATCCCATGGACGGAAGAGCCTGGAAGGCTGCAGTCCATGGGGTCGCTGAGGGTTGGACATGACTGAGCGACTTCCCTTTCACTTTTCACTTTCATGCATTGGAGAAGGAAATGGCAACCCACTCCAGTGTTCTTGTCTGGAGAATCCCAGGGACGGCAGAGCCTGGTGGGCTGCCGTCTATGGGGTTGCACAGAGTTGGACACAACTGAAGCAACTTAGCAGCAGCAGCAGCAGACTAAGGTAATTGCATCATAAATGCTCTTCCAGCTGTCACTCTTGAGTGATCTTTGTAAAAGGAAATTTGTAGACTATACTCAGGACAGGGATTCTAAAGTCTTTCTTACTTTAGATTAATCCTACGAGGTCTTGAAAGATTTGGACCCTGCTTCCTTCTCAAATGTTTTCTTCTTCTTCCTCTTGCTCCTTCTAATCCACTGTGTTTCAGAACGGCTGTGTGCTTTGAATACACCAAGGTCATTGCTGCTCAGAGCTCTTCATATTCCCATTTACTGCCACCACCTTCCCAAATACCAATACAAGACTGGTTTCTGAAAACCCTGCCTAAATCTAAAATTTCGTCCTCCTCACACTTAGATGGTCTTTATCCTGTATATTTGTTCTGTTTTTTTTTCTCTTGCATACATGATTCTGTGAAATCAGATAGGCTTGTTCCTATGTGTTCAGAATATTCTGCATCAAGGAATGTTCTAGTATATATGGAAGTAAGCACTCAACAGAGAGTTACTTTATAAATGAATGAACCATTTTAAGCAACAGTATCGCTAAAATGATATCATACTAGATTTTCTGGAACTTCCAATTTTACTTATGTCTTAATTTTGGCACTTTACCAAATATGGATTATTTAGACCAAATAAATTATTCAAATTTTATTTTTTTAATTTATTTTAATTAGAAGCTAATTACTTTACAATATTGTATTGGTTTTACCATACATCAACATGAATCCGCCACGGGTGTACACATGTTCCCAATCCTGAACCCCGCCTCCCACCTCCCTCCCCATACCATCCCTCTGGGTCATCCCAGTGCACCAGCCCCAAGCATCCTGTATCCTGCATCAGACCTGGACTGGCGATTCATTTCTTATATGATATTATACATGTTTCAGTGCCATTCTCCCAAATCATCCCCTTCCATCCCTCTCCCACAGAGTCCAAAAGACTGTTCTATACATCTGTGTCTCTTTTGCTGTCTTGCATACAGGGTTATCGTTACCATCTTTCTAAATTCCATATATATGCACTAGTATACTGTATTGGTGTTTTTCTTTCTGGCTTACTTCACCCTGTATAATAGGCTCCAGTTTCATCCACCTCATTAGAACTGATTCAAATGTATTCTTTTTAATGGCTGAGTAATACTCCATTGTGTATATGTACCACTGCTTTCTTATCCATTCACCTGCTGATGGACATCTAGGTTGCTTCCATGTCCTGGCTATTATAAACAGTGCTTGGATGAACATTGGGGTTCACGTGTCTCTTTCAATTCTGGTTTCCTCAGTGTGTATGCCCAGCAGAGGGATTGCTGGGTCGTATGGCAGTTCTATTTCCAGTTTTTTAAGGAATCTCCACACTGTTCTCCATAGTGGCTGAACTAGTTTGCATTCCCACCAACAGTGTAAGAGGGTTCCCTTTTCTCCACACCCTCTCCAGCATTTATTGCTTGTAGACTTTTGGATGGCAGCCATTCTGACTGGCGTGAAATGGTACCTCATTGTGGTTTTGATTTGCATTTCAAATTTTAAAATAAAAAGTAGAATAGAACAGAACTATGTCTCTGTATGGAGAAGGCAATGGCACCCCACTCCAGTACTCTTGCCTGGAGAATCCCATGGACGGAGGAGCCTGGCGGGCTACAGTCCATGGGGTCGCTAAGAATCGGACACGACTGAACGACTTCACTTTCACTTTCCACTTTCATGCACTGGAGAAGGAAATGGCAACCAACTCCAGTGTTCTTGCCTGGAGAATCCCAGGGATGGGGGAGCCTGGTGGGCTGCCATCTATGGGGTCACACAGAGTCAGACACGACTGAAGCAACTTAGCAGCAGCAGCAGCAGCAGCAGGATTCTTTTTATAATTATTTATGAGCTAGGCATATAATTACTCTAAATACCCTAAAAAGTGGATTATGTAGTAAATAATGGAATTATCAAACACTGCATATGTTGAGAATTATATAGAAAGTCCTTCCAATTTAGATAGATTAGCTCATTTGCAAATTAGTTAATTAAAAAAAAAACCTTTAAAGAAAAGCTTAAAGTAGGACATTTTTAAAAAGCAAGCTAATTTTACAAAGCACGTTTGTTGGAAAGCAACAGATTTAATTTTTTTAATTAGATATATTCTCAAAATAACAAATTTGTCATTACCTTGTCATTAGTTTAATAAAATTATTTTCTAAACCAAGTTTATTATTTGGACAAGGATATACCAAAATATAATAGTGTTCATTTTTGTATTATAGTTTTGGAATAATTTTGTTTGTTTTCATCTTTCTATTTTTGCAAATTGCCTGTGTTTTCTACAATAAATATATATTGTGTTGGTATTTTGTTTCTAAGACAGATCAAAAATGTCCTTATAGAAAACAGAACAACCTTGTGAAATTACCACTTTTGTAGATCAAAGATTTTTGAATGTAGGAATTTTCATATTATTATACCTATGAAGAACCATTTCTAGTAAACTCAATTTGCAATTTGGCCAACTCACAAATGAGATGTTACATGTATGTACAATATTTTTTAAAAAACTGAACCCTTCAAACAATTGAGGAAAATATCTTGCCAAATAAAAAAGTAAACCAACCAATGACATTAACCCAACTTATACTAATTTAAAGAAAATAAAAGTAACTTATTGGGTCACATAACTAAAAAGTTCAACAGGAATCCAGGGACAGCTCAATCCAGGGCTCAAATGACAGTGAAATCATAAACAGAAGAAAATGGCCTCTACTTTTTCTCTGCTTTCTCTCCTTGGCTTCCCTTAGGCAGATTATTTCCACTTGATGGGAAAGATGATTCCTGCATATCTAGTGACTAAGTTGTCCCTAGCTGGGTCACACGCACATCTCTGATGTATCATTGTGTCCATGTGGATAGGGTGCTCTGGCCAGACTGTGTCACACAGCATCCCCTCTGGAAGGGAAGGCTGACAGAATAGCTTGTAATTTGCAAGGGATATTTCCCTAAAGATAAAACAACAAAGACGTGGTTGGTATCTGTTATATGGGTTCTAAAATATTTTTAGAAAAGTAATTTATTTGATTTTGATGGTTACAAGCATAACTTTTTCTATGTTTGTATAAGTAATCAATAGATAACTTATATAATTGTATATAGTACAATTATATATATAGATTATATATATATAATATATATAGAGAGATTATATATATACAATTACAATATAGATAATTGTATAAGTAATCAATAGATAACAATAAAATACAATATCAGACTGTAAGGGTGAATCATGAAATAACAGAATAGGAAGTACATCAGATATTTTAGGAAAACAAATACATTATTAACAGCAACAATTTTTAGTGTAACCATGATTGAGTTATTCATTATAATTTATGTTTTCTTTCAATATCTGCTTGACAAAAGAAGTTAAGACAATAAAACAGACTTTTTAAATTTTGTATTTGAATGAAACCAAAAATATAAAGAGTAAAGATGAATCATAACCCTGCCATTTAAAATTATTTTTAAACAAGTAATCTGATTATCCTTCTGCCATGCTATCTTAATCCCTAGAGTTAACCACTATTAATAATCCAGATATACTGCTGCTACTGCTAAGTCACTTCAGTCATGTCGGACTCTGTGCGACCCCGTAGACGGCAGCCCACCAGGCTCCCCCGTCCCTGGGATTCTCCAGGCAAGAACACTGGAGTGGGTTGCCATTTCCTTCTCCAATGCATGAAAGTGAAAAGTGAAAGTGAAGTCGCTCAGTCATATCTGACTCTTAGCGACCCCATGGACTGCAGCCTACCAGGCTCCTCCATCCATGGGATTTTCCAGGCAAGAGTACTGGAGTGGGGTGCCACTGCCTTCTCCGATATAGACTTCCTAAATTTTCTACAAATTTATATAGGTGGGCTTCCCTGGTGGCTCAGATGGTAAAAAGTCTGCCTGCAATGCAGAAGACCTGGGTTCGATCTCTGGGTCAGGAAGATCCCCTGGAAAAGGAAATGCCAACCCACTCCAGTATTCGTGCCTGGAAAATCCCATGGACAAAGGAGCCTGGTGGACTACAGTCCACAGGGTTGCAAAGAGTCAGAAGCGACTGAGCGACTAGTACTTCACTTCACATTTCTATCTCTACCTCTCTATGTATTGTTTAATGAACAGAACTGAAATCATGCTTTGCAAGTTAGTTGCAGTTTGTTTGTTTGTTTTTAATTTAGCAATTATATTACTTAGGATTATGTTTGACTAAATGACTAAATGATTATGTTTGACTAAATTCTAGCTAAATGACTAGAATCATGGTGGTTTAAAATAAGATAAAATTAATTTCTTCCCCATGTTATAGTTCTAAGATCATTAGGTAGTCAGATTCCTTCTATCTCATTTTTCCACTCCCCTCACTGAGATTTCAACCTCGTAGGCCAAGATGTGGCCCTTGTTCTATCTATCCTGTCTACCCTCTCCAGCCAGCAGGAGAGAAAACACAGCTTGCTGTCACAATGAGAACACTGCATGAAAGTTGTGTCTAGGACAGCTGCAAGGGAGCCTGGGGAAATGCAGTCCTTACCTTGGTGATCATGTTATCCCTGTTAGTCATGCCTTTTAATTTTCTGTATTTTCTGATATTTTTACTTATGAACCTAACTGATCTTGGAAAGACTGATCCTTCCAGCGCTAGCCACTTCCTCAAGACGGTGAAGGACTCCCCTGCAAGTGGACCTTTCATCTACAAACCAACCAGTCCAAAGCCCACACTCTCCACTTCTTCCTTTATTGAGCAGTCATAGCCCAAGCTGTTATTTACCATCCTCATCACCACAGGGCCAAGCATCAGACAACAAGGAGCATCCCCTATACCCTAGAGCCTGAAGAATTATTTAAACTAGTCATTCTTAAATTTGCTTAGCTGTTTACACTGCCTCACTCATTCCTTCCTGCCAGAATCCCAACAAAGGTTCTTGGCCACATTTTCCCCTTCCTCCTTCTTGGGACTGACCCACCCTGGTGCTCCCCCCATGTGGCCCTTTGTTGTATGCTATGCCTCCTGTTTCTAGAGATCTTTGAGTGTAAAAACTTCTACCTTCATGACTGTCATTTCTGATCTATACGTCTTACCACACTGATCAAAACAAACCCTGGGTCCATTTTAAAACATCTCCAGATAATGGTAATGGTTTGCACATCACTCTGTGAATATACTAAAATCACAGAATTAAAAACCATTTAAAACAGTGAATTTTATACTATGTGAGTTATATCTAAATTTTAAGTTAAATAAAATAATAAAACAATGGGCTTTGTTACAGTAGAAAAATGAAATAATATTAGGGGGAGATAGCTATGCTACAACAATATCATATATCACATAAGAACATAAAAATATCTCTCATTTTTATGTCTGTCCAATATTATTCAGTGTATTGTATTTTATTTAACCTTTTACTTAACAATAAATGTCTAGATTGCTTCCTTTTTTCCCTGTTATAAACTATTCTGTAATTTACAACCAGATCATGCTCTTATTATTATAAGATAGATTGTTAGAAATATAATTCTTAAATTAAAGGATATGTGATTTTTTTAAACTAGATACTGCACATTACTTTCCAAAATATTGTACTGATTTAGGAGGATTCTCTTAAAGGACTGAGTGCCCATTAATTTTTTTATTTAGCACTACCTGTTATTTATCTTTTTAATTTTTAGCAATCTAATTGGTTGTAAAAACAGATCAGTTCAGTTCAATCGCTCATTTGTGTCCGACTCTTTGTGACCCCATGAACCACAGCACATCAGGCCTCCCTGTCCATCACCAACTCCCGGAATTTACCCAAATTCATGTCCACTGAGTCAGTGATGCCATCCAACCATCTCATCCTCTGTCATCACATTCTCCTACTACCTTTAATCTTTCCCAACATCAGGGTCTTTTCAAATGAGTCAGCTCTTCGCATCAGGTGGCCAAATATTGGAGTTTCAGCCTCAGCATCAGTCCTTCCAATGAACCCCCAGAACTGATTTCCTCTAGGATGGACTGGTTGGATCTCCTTGCAGTCCAAGGGACTCTCAAAAGTCTTCTCCAACACCACAGTTCAAAAGCATCAATTCTTCAGTGCTCAGCTTTCTTTATAGTCCAACTCTCACATCCACACGTGACTACTGGAAAAACCATAGCCTTGACTAGACGGACCTTTGTTGACAAAGTAATTTCTCTGCTTTTTAATATGCTGTCTAGGTTGGTCATAACTTTCCTTCCAAGGAGTAAGTGTCTTTTAATTTCATGGCTACAATCACCATCTGCAGTGATTTTGGAGCCCCAAAAAATAAAGTCAGCCACTGTTTCCACTCTTTCCCCATCCAGTTGCCATGAAGTGATGGGACTGGATATTGAGCTTTAAGCCAGCTTTTTCACTCTCCTCTTTCACTTTCATCAAGAGGCTCTTTAGCTCTTCTTCACTTTCTGCCATAAGGGTGGTGTCATCTGCATATCTGATGCTCTTTTAAAGTTATGTAACTTCGAATATATGGGTTATTTAGCATTATTTTTATGTTGATTAGCCTTTTTCAATTCTTTCTCAGACAATTGCCTATTCATGACATTAACTCTTTATTAAGCTAGGGTATATAACCATTTATTAACCAGGGACATTGATATTAATCTGCTCTGCTGTGCTGTGCTTAGTCGCTCAGTTGTGTCCAACTCTTTGTGTCCCTATGGACTGTAGCCCACCAGGTTCCTCTGTCCATGGGGATTTTCCAGGTTAGAATACTGGAGTGGGTTGCCATGTCCTCCTCTAGAGGATCTTCCCAACCCAGGGATCAAACCTATGTCTCCTGCATTGTAGGTGGATTCTTTACCATCTGTGCCAATGTCTGGAAATACAGAAGATCATCTCATTATATGTCTAAGAATGTGTCTTCTTTTCACTAATTCTGACTAGCTCTCACTGTTTCCTTGAGGAAAACTCATTTTTTATCCATTCCAGGGTACTTTTCTTCAGTTGTTTCTTTGGAAATTTCTCCTTCTCAATATTTTACTCCTGCTAGGACTCACAGAGTGTGCATTCTAGATATCCTGAATCAATCCTCCTTTACATTTTATATCTTCACTTGAGAGTTTCCATTTCCTTGTGATTTTAAGGTAGGTCTTCCATATTTTTAAAGATGAGCGCTGAGTTTTCTGTGTTGCCCTTCCTGTTTTTAATTTCCCTAATGTGTTTTCCTTTTCTTTCACAATATCTTATTGTGTCACATTAAAAATTCTGAGTGCACATTTTTAATTACTCTTCCATTTCATCAAATAAATCTTCCTTAAAAGTGAAAGTGTTAATAGCTCAGTCATGTCTGACTATTTGCAACCACCTGGACAGTAGCCCACCAGGCTCCTCTGTCCATGGGCTTTTCCTGGCAAGAATACTACAGTGGGTAGCCATTCCCTGCTTCAGGGGATCTTTCCAACCCAGGGACCAAAGCTGGGTCTCTCACATTGCAAGCAAGTAGGTTCTTTACTGTCTGAGCCAGGGAAGCGTATCTGCCTTAGGAGAGCCATCTTCTGTGGTGATTCAACTTGGTCTCCTTTTTAAACTCTACTTTTGGGCTTCCCTGATAGCTCAGTTGGTAAAGAATCCACCTGCAATGCAGGAGACCCTGGTATGATCTCTGGGTTGGGAATATACCCTGGAGAAGGGAAAGGCTACCCACTCCAGTATTTGGGCCTGGAGAATTCCATGGACTGTATAGTTCATGGGGTCACAAAGAGTCGGACACAACTGAACAACTTTCACTTTCACTTAATTATTCTTTACTGATTCATGTCAGAGTATTGGTTGCCTTCACACAGGTGCTAGATAAATAGTAATGTGGCCACCAATCAAATATTAATCAGATTTTCTTTTCCAGTGTAGAGCTTATCTACCAAAGCATAAGAAGGGGTAGAGGAAGAGAGCCCACTTGATTCTCAGGGTTCTGCACCTGGGATGACAGGTCCTTCTCCGGCCAACTGAAGGCACATTCGTCATAAGTAGGAAGGGCAGATTTTTCCCATAACCACAGGCAGCTAACTGCAGCAGAATGTCTGCTCTTAAGATAAGAACATCCTCTTGGCACCTGGGCTCCCAAAGACAGTTTCAGGATTGGCCAACTTCACCTCAGTTTCTGCAAGAGAGGTTAGCGTTTACTAGCCCACTAGCTACCTCTGTTCAATAAGTAGATCTTAGACTTAACTGTTTTCCCCTCACATTTATTTGTTTCCTGTCTCTCCCAATGCCATGGCTGTTCTGTCTCCTGTCTTCTTTCTCCCTTTTCATGGGCTTTCTGATACACTTCTACCCTCTACATACATTAAGTATATATCCATAAGCATATACATGTATAAGGCAATATTAGTGTACCTTAGAAAAGGAAAATGGATGTAAGCTTTTAATTCAGGTGCTTTTCTTTTAGGAAGCAGCACAACTTTTTAATATTGTGGGCAGTATACATGTAATATTTGGTAGATGTTAAATAAAAATAATTATCACAATTAACTTCATCTCTGGACTTGCAAGGAATATTAAAAGTTAGAATATGAATATTTTTGTTAGACTGAACCTCTCTGCTTAGACTAATGATAAGACAAAATACGATAATTTATACACTAAAATATTTACTTTAAGAATAATTTGCTATATTTGTTGACAGCTTGTAGAAATTGGTGATAAACTAATAGATACAAGCTATGTACAGATTTAATTTAGGACTAAAATATATATCATACTCTTAAACATCTTTAATGCATGGTTTACATATAAGGATACAGATTCTGAGGGCTTCAGAGTAAATGCTGTAGAAGGTTGACAAAAGAGATTAGTTGAGAGGAGATAAAATAAAACAAACTAACCAGTATTTCATAATCAGATCAGATCAGATCAGTCACTCAGTCGTGTCCAACTCTTTGCGGCCCCATGAATCGCAGCAGGCCAGGCCTCCATGTCCATCACCAACTCCCGGAGTTCACTCAGACTCATGTCCATCGAGTCAGTGATGCCATCTAGCCATCTCATCCTCTGTCATCCCCTTCTCCCCCTGCCCTCAATCCCTCCCAGCATCAGAGTTTTTTCCAATGAGTCAACTCTTTGCATGAGGTGGCCAAAGTACTGGAGTTTCAGCTTTAGCATCATTCCCTCCAAAGAAATCCCAGGGCTGATCTCCTTCAGAGTGGACTGGTTGGATCTCCTTGCAGTCCAAGGGGCTCTCAAGAGTGTTCCCCAACACCGCAGTTCAAAAGCATCAATTCTTCGGCGCTCAGCCTTCTTCACAGTCCAACTCTCACATCCATACATGACCACAGGAAAAACCATAGCCTTGACTAGACAAACCTTTGTTGGCAAAGTAATGTCTCTGCTTTTCAATATGCTATCTAGGTTGGTCATAACTTTCCTTCAAAGGAGTAAGCATCTTTTAATTTCATGGCTGCAGTCATCATCTGTAGTGATTTTGGAGCCCAGAAAAATAAAGTCTGATACTATTTCCACTGTTTCCCCATCTATTTCCCATGAAGTGATGGGACCAGATGCCATGATCTTCGTTTTCTGAATGTTGAGCTTTAAGCCAACTTTTTCACTCTCCTCTTTCACTTTCATCAAGAGGCTTTTGAGTTCCTCTTCACTTTCTGCCATAAGGGTGGTGTCATCTGCATATCTGAGCTTATTGATATTTCTCCCGGCAATCTTGATTCCAGCTTGTGTTTCTTCCAGTCCAGCATTTCTCATGATGTACTCTGCATATAAGTTAAATAAACAGGGTGACAATATACAGCCTTGACGAACTCCTTTTCCTATCTGGAACCAGTCTGTTGTTCCATGTCCAGTTCTTACTGTTGCTTCCTGACCTGCATACAAATTTCTCATGAGGCAGATCAGTATCTCAAGAGCAGATGGTCTGGTATTCCCATCTCTTGAAGAACTTTCCACTGTTTATTGTGATCCACACAGTCAAAGGCTTTGGCATAGTCAATAAAGCAGAAATAGATGCTTTTCTGGAACTCTCTTGCTTTTTTGATGATCCAGCAGATGTTGGCAATTTGATCTCTGGTTCCTCTGCCTTTTCTAAATCCAGCTTGAACATCAGGAAGTTCACGGTTCACATATTGCTGAAGCCTGGCTTGGAGAATTTTGAGCATTACTTTACTAGCATGTGAGATGAGCGCAATTGTGCGGTAGTTTGAGCATTCTTTGGCATTGCCTTTCTTTGGGATTGGAATGAAAACTGACCTTTTCCAGTCCTGTGGCCACTGCTGAGTTTTCCAAATGTGCTGGCATATTGAGTGCAGCACTTTCACAGCATCATCTTTCAGGATTTGAAATAGCTCAACTGGAATTCCATCACCTCCACTAGCTTTGCTCGAAGTGATGCTTCCTAAGGCCCACTTGACTTCACATTCCAGGATGTCTGGCTCTAGGTCAGTGATCACACCATCGTGATTATCTGGGTCGTGAAGATCTTTTTTGTACACTTCTTCTGTGTATTCTTGCCATTTCTCTCAATATCTTATGCTTCTGTTAGGTCCATACCATTCCTGTCCTTTATCGAGCTCATCTTTGCATGAAATGTTCCATATGACCAATATTTGGGATTCCCAGCTGGCACAGTGGTAAAGAATCTTCCTGCCAATACAAGAGACACAGGTTCAATCCCTGGGTTGGGAAGAACCCCTGGAGGAGGAAATGGCAACCCACTCCAGTATTCTTTCCTGGAAAATCCCATGCAGAGAGAAGCCTAGTTGGGTATAGTCCAGGTGGTTGCAAAGAGTCAGACACGACTGAGTGACTGAACATGCATAACCAGTATCAAGAGTATTATACAATACACATAGCCATTAATAGCCATTAATAAGCCATTAAAGCAAGATGAAACCTTGCTATAACTTTGCCTTGCCCTGAAAATTACCTGAAATTGTGATGACAATGCACAAAAAAGGAAAAAAAATCTGAATTAGTCTCAAGAATAAGAGTATAAATCTCTAGAGATTTTGATGAATATTCTAAAATGAAACCATCAAATAAGTGGTTTTGAATAGATACATTAGTAATCAGAGAGGCAGGGTATACAGCCCCAAATACCCACAAATAAAACTGTCAGAGCCATTCCTTTAGGAACAATGAAGTTGCAAATCAGCAGAGAGGCTGCAGGTGTGGGAAAGCACTCAGAACTCAGAGTGACTAATGACATTTCTATCAAATTGCTGTTGCCCTTCCTATCTACTTAACTTCCTTTCCCCACTTCCATGTATTCAAATCCACTGAAAATGGTGGCACACACCCCCGGGGTTAAGAGAAGAGGCTGGCTTTCTAGAGAAGTAAAGCAGTGTGCCTGAAGAGCAACAGAGCTCTTATGTGGGTGCTAACAACCAGTGTCAAGCTTCCTTACTTTTTGCTTGAAACTGTGAATGGATAGATTTGCCTATTCCCCACCCATTAGTGCATCCTAGAGTTAAAACCTGCTGGTCAGTAGCTTCCATAAGGTTTTTATCCATATCCATCAGAGGGCAGAAAGAATGAAAACCATAATCACAGAAAATTAATCAAACTGATCGTATGGACCATAGCCTTGTCTAACTAAATGAAACCATGAGCCATGCCGTGTAGGGACACCCAAGATGGATGGGTCATCGTGGAGAGTTCTGACAAAATGTGGTCCACTGAAGAGGGGAATGGCAAACCACTTCAGTATTCTTGCCTTGAGAACCCCATGAACAGTATGAAAAAGCAAAAAGATAGGACACTGAAAGATGAACTCCCCAGGTCGGTAGGTGCCCAATATGCTACTGGACAATGATGGAGAAATAAATTCAGAAAGAATGAAGAGATGGAGCCAAAGCAAAAACAACACCCAGTTGTGTATGTGACTGATGCTAGAAGTAAAGTCCAATGCTAAAGAACAATATTGCATGGGAATCTGGAATGTTAGGTCCATGAATCAAGGCAAATTGGAAGTGGTCAAACAGGAGATGGCAAGAGTAAACATCAACATTTTAGGAATCAGTGAACTAAAATGGACTGGAATGGGCAAATTTAACTCAGATGACCATTATATCTACTACTATGGGCAAGAATCCCTTAGAAGAAATACAGTAGCCCTCATAGTTAACAAAAGAGTCCAAAATGCAGTACTTTGGTGCAATCTCAAAAACGACAGAATGGTCTCTGTTTGTTTCCAAGACAAAACCATTCAGTATCACAGTAATCCAAGTCTATGCCCCAAACAGTAATGCTGATAAAGATGAAGTTGAACGGTTCTATGAAGACCTACAAGACCTTCTAGAACTAACAACCCAAAAAGTTGTCCTTTTCATTATAGGAGACTGAAATGCAAAAGTAGGAAATCAAGAGATACCTATAGTAACAGGCAGATTTGGCCTTGGAGTACAGAATAAAGCAGGGCAAAGACTAACAGAGTTTTTCCAAGAGAACGCACTGGTCATATTAAACGCCCTCTCCCAACAACACAAGACTCTACACATTGACATCACCAGATGGTCAATACCAATATCAGATTGATTATATTCTTTGCAGCCAAAGATGGAGAAGCTCTATACAGTCAGCACAAACAAGACCAGGAGCAGACTTTGGCTCAGAACATGAACTCCTTATGTCAAAATTCAGAGTTAAATTGAAGAAAGTAGGGAAAACCACTAGACCATCCAGGTATGACCTAAATCAAATCCCTTATGATTATACAGTAGAGGTGACAAATAGATTCAAGGGATTAGATCTGATAGACAGAGTTCCTGAAGAACTATGGACAGAGGCTCGTGACACTGTATAGGAGGCAGTGATCAAGATAATCCCCAAGAAAAAGAAATGCAAAAAGGCAAAATGGTTGTCTGAGGAGGCCTTACAAATAGTTGTGAAAAGAAGAGAAGCTAAAGGCGAAGGAGAAAAGGAAAGATATACCCATTTGAATGCAGAGATCCAAAGAATAGCAAGGAGAGATAAGAAAGCCTCCCTCAGTGATCAATGCAAAAAAATAGAGGAAAACAATAGAATGGGGAAAACTAAAGATCTCTTCAAGAAAATTAGAGACAAGGGAACATTTCATGTAAAGATGGGCACAATAAAGGACAGAAATGGTATGGACCTAACAGAAGCAGAAGATGTTAAGAAGAGGTGGCAAGAATACACAGAAGAACTGTACAAAAAAAAAAAAAATCTTAATGACTCAGATAACCACAGTGGTGTGATCACTCACCTAGAGCAGACATCCTGGAATGTGAAGACAAGTGGGCCTTAGGAAGCATCACTAGGAACAAAGCTAGTGGAGGTGATGGAATTCCAGTTGAGCTATTTCAAATCCTAAAAGATGATGCTGTGAAAGTGCTGCACTCAGTATGCCAGCAAATTTGGAAAACTCAGCAGTGGCCATAGGACTGGAAAAGGTCAGTTTTCATTCTAATCCCAAAGAAAGGCAGTGCTAAAGAATGTTCAGACTACCACACAATTGCACTCATCTCACACACTAGCAAAGTAATGCTCAAAATTCTCCAAGCCAGGCTTCAACAGTACGTGAGCCATGAAATTCCAGACGTTCAAGCTGGATTTAGAAAAGGCAGAGGAACCAGAGATCAAATTGTCAACATCTGTTGAATCATTGAAAAAGCAAGAGAGTTCCAAAAAACATCTATTTCTGCTTTATTGACTATGCCAAAGCCTTTGACTCTGTGGATCACAACAAACTGTGGAAAGTTCGTCAGCAGATGGGAATACCAGACCATCTTACATGCCTCCTGAGAAATCTGTGTGCAGGTCAAGAAGCAACAGTTAGAACCAGACATGGAAAAACAGACTGGTTCCAAACTGGGAAAGGAGTACAGAGAGAGTGGAAAATACATTGCCTCCATAACATAAGAACAGGCTGCCATTGCCAGAGGTGTGGGAGAGGGGTAGTGTTGTGGTGGAGTTGCTGCAGAGGTCCAGCCAAACTATTTATAGAGTGAGGGTCAGAAACAAAGAATTGTTCAACATGCAAAGAATAAGAAACTCTTTCTTTCTGAAATCGTTTTTGAAATTTAAAATGCATACACATGATATAGGAAGAATTAGATTCCAAAAACATGATACATGAGCTCAAAGGAAAGAAATCCCATGGGGACAGATGTGCGAAAATTCCCTGAGAACAATTAGACTAAATTAGAAAAGTTGTCCTAAATTTCCAAAAGAATGTCCTTAAATACAAGAACAGTATGGGTGTTGTTGAACAGTGTGATTGTTAAGCTAGCAAATCTAGTCACTAGTTACTAGCTACTAGCCACACATGCCCATTTGCATTTAAATTTAAGTTTTGTTTCCTTTGCCACACTACCCACATTTCCAGGGCTTAACAGCCACATGCAACTAGTGGCTACGAGACTGCACAGCACATATATAAAATATTTTCATCATCACTGAAAACTCTGTTTAAGATTTTTGATCTTGGGGGTATGGTGAGCATAAATCATGCATTCATTTTTCAGCAAATACCTACTGAGTAGCTTCTTTCTGAAGAATAGAAAAGGCTGAGACTATAGCATCCACAACAATATAGCAAAGGCCTTCTCATGGGACCTTAGTATGTAACAGACAGATATTAAACAAAAAATGTATAGTATAATGTAAAAGGGTTGACAGCTGCTAAGAGAACTAAAGTAGTGTAAAGAGATAGAAGAGATTGAGAGCAAGGGCTATTTGAATTTGGGTAAGAATGGAGGCACTGATGCTGAAGCTGAAACTCCAATATTTTGACCACCTGATGCAAAGAATGGACTCATTTGAGAAGCCCGTGATGCTGGGAAAGATTGAAGGCGGGAGGAGAAGGGGACGTCAGAGGATGAGATGGTTGGATGGCATCACCAACTCAGAGGACATGAGTTTGAATAAACTCCGGGAGTTGGTGATGGACAGGGAGGCCTGGCATTCTGCAGTCCGTGGGGTTGCAAAGAGTTGGACATGACTGAGCAACTGAACTGAACTGAACTGATGAATGGAGGCTTCTCTGAGAATGTGATGTGTCAGGGAACTGGGTTAAAAAAAGTCACATGAAAACCTGTAGGAAGCAAATTCCAGGTAAAGAGAAAAACAAGTGAAAAGACCCTGAGGTGAAAACTTTTTTTCTTAGTTGAAATGTAGTTGCTTTACAATGTTGGCCAATATTTGCTATATAGCAAATTTACTCACTTTGACACATACATAGATTCTTTTTTAATATTATTTACCATTTTGATTTATCTGAGGAGATTGAATATAGTTTCCTGTGCTATACGGTAGGACCTGGTTGTTAATAAATTCTAAATGTAATAGTTTGCATCTACCAACCCCAAATTCCCAATCTATCCATCTCCCTCTCCCATACCCCTTGGCAACCATAAGTCTTGTCTCTATGTCTGTGAGTCTCTTTCTGTTTTGTAGATAGGTTCATTTGTATCCTATTTTAAATTCTACATATAAGTGATATCATATCATGGTATTTGTCTTTCTCTTTCTAACTTACTTCCCTTAGTATGATAATCTCTAGTTGCATCCATGTTGCTACAAATGGCATTGTTACTTTTAATGGCTGAATCTTCTTTATTCATTCATCTGTTGATGGACATTTAAATTGTTTCCATGTTTTGGTTGTTGTGAATAGTGCTACTATGAACATAGGGGTACACGTATCTTAAGTTATACTTTTGTCTGGTATATGCCCAGGAATGGGGTTGCTGGATCATAAGTTAATTCTATTCTGTTTTCTGAGGAACGTCCATACTGTTTTCCATAGCGGCTCCACCAACTTACATTCCCATCAACACTGTGGAAGGGTTCCTTTTCTCCAGTCCTCTCAGCATTTGTTATTTGGAGACTTTTTAATGGTGACCATTTTGAGTGGTGTGAGATGGTACTTCTTTGTAGTTTTGATTTGCATTTCTCTAGTAATTAATGATATTGGGGATCTTTTCATGTGCCTACTGTCCATCTGTATGCCTTCTTTGGAGAAATGTCTATTAAGGTCTTGTGTTTTAAATGAGTTGACTTTTTTGTTTTGTTTTGAGTTGTATGAGCTGTTTGTATATTTTGGCAACAAAGCCCTTGCCATTCCCATCATTTGCAAGTATTTTCTCCCATTCCCTAGGTTATGTTCAAAAGATGGTAAGTTTAACTAGATCCCTTTTGTTCATTTTTGCCTTTATTTCTATTGCTTTGGGACACTGACCTAAGAAAACACTAGTTCAACATACATAAGAGAATATTTTGCCTATGCTGTTCTCTAAGAGTTTTATGGTATTGTGTCTTAGGTTTAAGTCTTTAAACCATTTTGAGTTTATTTTTGTGCATATTGTGAGGGTATGTTCTAACATTTATTTACATGTGACTGTCCAACTCCCAGGGCCTCCCGGGTAACTAGTGGTAAATAATCCATCTGCCAGTGAAGGAGCCACAACAAATGTGAGTGTCATCCCTGGGTCGGGAAGATCCCCTGGAGGAGGAAATGACAACCCACTCCAGTGTTCTTGCTGGGATAATCCCAGGAAGAGAGGAGCCTGGCAGGCCACAGTCCAAGGGGTTGCAAAGAGTCAACAAGTGAGCATATCTAACTGTCCCAGTGCCGGGAGCCGGCATATTGCATATTGAGTGCCAGATGCAGCTCAGTCGCGAGTTTCTGAATCCCAGCACCACTTGCTGAAGAGACTGTATTTTCACCTTTGTCAAAGGTTAATTGACCATAGGTGTGTGGATTTGTTTCTGGACTTTATTTGGTTCTGTTGATCCATATGTCTGTTTTTGTACCAGTACCATACTGTTTTGATTACTGTAACTTTGTAGTATTGTCTGAAGTCTCAGAGTTTTATACCTCCTGCTTTGTTTTTGTTACTCACTATTGCTTTGGCAATTCTGGATCTTTTATGGTTCCATATAAATTTTTGGATTGCTTGTTCTGTGCTGTGTTTAGTCAGTCATGTCTGACTCTTTGCAACCCCATGGACTGTAGCCCACCAGGTTCCTCTGTCCATGGCGATTCTCCAGCCAAGAATACTAGAGTGGGTTTTCATACCCTCCTCTAGGAATCTTCCCAACCCAGGGATCAAACCCAGGTCTCCAGTATTGCAAGTGGATCCTTTACCATCTGAGTCACCAAAGGTCATGGGTAATTTGATTGGGGTCATACTGAATCTGTAGATTACTTTGGATAGTATTGTCATTTTAATAATGGTAATTCTTCCAATAAAAGAGTATGGAATATCTTTCCATTTCTTTGAATTCTTTTTAATTTCTTTTATCAATAGAAGAGCTTTGTTGATCTTCAACATTTATGACAGAATGGTAAGGGGTTTATGAAACAGCAAACATGGAGGGCAGTAGAAGGAAAGAATGTCAGAGAAGTAAGCAGAAGGCATATTATGCAGGAAATCACAGGCAAGAGTTAGGGTGTAGGATATTGTCCTAGGAGTAATGGGAAATTTGTGTGTAGGGGAGGGTAACATGATCAAATTTATGTTTTAAAACCATCCCTTTAGCTGTTTTGATATCAAATTAATGACAGAAATTCAGGTGTAGAAGCAAAATTCTATCTAAAAAACTTTATATAAAGTAAATGCATCTACAAGAAAGTTCCTGATTCATATAAAATGCAAATGGAACTAGGAAATGATCTATCCAGTGAATGGAGCTTAAGAATTAAGCTTTCATTTAACCTTGAGATCTGAAACATTCTCCTTCAAAGGACAGGTTTAGTGATAAAATTATACTTCCTTGTCTACAAATTAATTTCAATAGTGGGTTTTGCAAAGAATAATTATGTGAGCAAACTATTATGTCTTATTTATTACAAATAAATATTCATAATAAATCTATAAGCAGAGAATGAAATAAAATCATATTAATGGTTACAGATTTGAGATTATACAAATTTAAAAGAATAATATAACTGACAATTCAGAAGGTGGAGAAGAGCAAAAATTTTTTCATGTCACATAGTGAAATGTTAATGGAATAATTAATAGAAGTTTAAATGTTAAAACATTATTTAACAGCATTGAGTTAACTGGAATAAGACTAAAAATAAATAACAAAGGTAACAAAATTCAGGAAGAGGTCAGTATATTAGAAGGGAGTCAGTTGATCTATTTAAATCTGTTGAATCAAGAAATACCAGTAAAAATATATTACTCATAATTATTATAATCCCTAAGATAATAAATCAGAAATGTGTAAAATGTGGTTATCTCTAAGGAGCAAAAGAGTTATGAGAGCTTCTTTGTGGTCATTTAATGTCATTTTGAAGCATTTGAGTTTTTAACTATGTGCTTGTCATGCTTTATAATAATAATGATAATTCTACATAAGATATAAAATATTACTGATATTATTATTACACTGAATTTATTCAAAAAATAAAATTTATATGGATTAGCAAAAACAAATTTAGATGCTGACTAAATGTTCCACTTTTTTTTTTCTTGATGTGTATTTTGTTTGCTATAAGTAACCACAGCAAACATTAGAAATAGCTTATTCAAAAAATGGGCCATACAGCCAGTTCAGCTATAATAAAAGCAAATTTTAAAAATTGTTCTCAATGCTTCCGGGCCTATTGTTGAAAAATACATGATTGAAATTTGAAGAATAAATGGATAAAAATTGCAAGTCATATTGAATATTAAAAGCCATGATACATAGGTCATGACAAAAATTGCCATCCAACATTTTCTTTTCCCAAAAGGTAAATAATTCATACATAATGAATTATGTACAAGGGGAAAAAAGGAAGAAAAGAATAGTAACATTTTGTTGTATTTGATCAATATAGAGATTTAAATGCACAAAGAAAGATCTCTGAGGCTAATGCCAAACCTGAAAAAGTTGTTGGCAGCTTTTATACCCTTTAAGACCAATTGCTGCATAATCAGAGGTCATAAGAGATGAAAGCTTATGTGTGTTCCAAGTAAATGTCTGGCATATACAGCACCTCAGAGGGAGAAAAAAAACTTGAAAAATACCATTCCCAATGTCAGAAAAGAGAGTAGAAAGTGAAAGACAGAGGTGACTCTCATCAGCACAGAGATGATACCCATGATGTCCAATTCACATGCCAAGAGAAGTTGTTTACAGAGAGTAAAAAAGATCAGAAGTTAGCCTAAGGAGTCCCCTGCCAAAATTCATTTTTTTAAAAAAAGACAGTTTTGTTTCAGAAGCCCATAAAGAAATCAATTGAATAAATATCAAAAGGAATCTGAACAGTCAAGATCAGCTCCTTGAAACCGCCTATATTAACCATATGCCATTAATTATAAAGCATATTTTAACTATTTAAGGAAAAGAAAAAAATCACATTGTAAAGCTGAAGTAATATTAACAGTTTCATTGCTATGGATGATCATTATAATCTGTAATTACAGCTTTTGAAGAAAGAAGAATCTGTGTTGAAATAACTACATGTATGATTTACAAATCCTAAAAGGAAAGTTTTAAATTCTTTTTAAATAATTCTATATTTGACAAGTTATAACTAATAAGCTCTGATGTTAACCAAATAACAGAATGTACTCTGAATAGATTAGATATTGTATTAACATAATAAGTTCAGTTCAGTTCAGCCACTCAGTCGTGTCCGACTCTTTATGACCCCATGAATTGCAGCACGCCAGGCCTCCCTGTCAATCACCAACTCCCAGAGTTCACTCAAACTCATGTCCATCGAGTCGGTGATGCCCTCCAGCCATCTCATCCTCTGTCGTCCCCTTTTCCTCCTACCCCCAATCCCTCCCAGCATCAGAGTCTTTTCCAATGAGTCAACTCTTCACATGAGGTGGCCAAAGTACTGGAGTTTCAGCTTTAGCATCATTCCTTCCAAAGAACACCCAGGACTGATCTCCTTTAGAATGGACTGGTTGGATCTCCTTGCAGTCCAAGGGACTCTCAAAAGTCTTCTCCAACACCACAGTTCAAAAGCATCAATTCTTTGGTGCTCAGCTTTCTTCATAGTCCAACTCTCACATCCATACATGACTACTGGAAAAACCATAGCCTTGGCTAGACAGACCTTTGTTGGCAAAGTAATGTCTCTGCTTTTCAATATGCTATCTAGGTTGGTCATAACTTTTCTTCAAAGGAGTAAGCATCTTTTAATTTCATGGATGCAGTCACCATCTGCAGTGATTTTGGAGCCCAAAAAAATAAAGTCCGACACTGTTTCCACTGTTTCCCCATCTATTTGCCATGAAGTGTTGGGACCAGATGCCATGATCTTCGTATTCTGAATGTTGAGCTTTAAGCCAACTTTTTCACTCTCCTCTTTCACTTTCATCAAGAGGCTTTTGAGTTCCTCTTCACTTTCTGCCATAAGGGTGGTGTCATCTGCATATCTGAGGTTATTGATATTTCTCCCGGCAACAGAGCCTACAAATTATAAACACAAATATTATACTCACATATTTATCAAGATTTTTAAAATTTTAAGTTCTTGCCACTAGAGGATCTCAGAAAAAAAGGGTCTTTATAGAATTTACCAAGTAAATAGGGGAAGGGAGCTTATAGTATCAAAGCTATCTAGCCAAATTCTTTCAATTTAGTGAGAACCTTGAGATTGTAAAGAATTATTCTACTAAAGTTTATATACTTAACTATTGCTGAGGCTAGGATTATATAAATAACACTAATATGAAATCTAATTTTGGACAATTATTGCTTGAAGTCAGTTTTATATATTATTCAAGTTTATTTATGAAATGTATTTGTTAGGGCACTTTTGATAAGAAGTCATAGAAATGAAAGTCATATTGTCTTAATCCAAAAAGAGTTTATTGATTCTTGTAACTAGAAATTGAGCATTATTTATCTGCAAGTATGGCTGGATATGAGCTTTCCAGGTACAACAGTGGTAAAGAATCCTCCTGCCAATGCAGGAGACGCAATAGAGGCAGGTTCAATCCGTGGGTCAGAAGATCCCTGGAGTAGGAAATGGCAACCACTCCAGTATTTTTACCTGGGAAATTCCATGGACAGAGAAGCTGGACTGGCTACAGTACATGGGGTTGCAAAGAATCGGACACAACTGAGTGACTGAACACACACACACATGACTGGATCTAGGATTTTTTTTTTTTTTAAGTTGCTTCTAGTCCCTTGGCCATGCTTTATTCTAGAATGGCCTCACACTGCTTAAGTGGTATTCCCTGTACCTAGAGGTTAACTCTCTAACTACTTCATTTCTGGTAAATAATAGCCTTTATTCCTTAATATTTGTAACAAAATCCTGAATAAATTGGGCTTTATTGGCCTGACATGCCATAGGCTCACTGCTGGAGCTCAACAGGAATGAAAGAATAGATTTAAACCCCACCACTACCAGAAAGAAACCACATGAAATGAGAAAAGGGCAAGGTGGTTTTTAAGGAAAATTAATGTGTTCTTCCAAGACCAAAGGAAAATGAACTGCCATTAAGCAAAAGCAGGAGATATCCACTACTTTCAATTGGGTTCATTTTTTCTTATTAAGATGACATCATATGTGACACGTTTAATATCATGGTGTTGTAGAAAGACCATCAGAAATGGAGGCAGGGAGATGTAATTGTATGACCTTGAGTAAGTTGACAGCCTTTCTGAGTCTACTTTCTTCCTACATAAATTGTTTTAAAAGCTTATTCATCTTTGCAATTCTATAAATGTTTTGATGAAAGAAAAAAGAACTTGGTAAATAAAGGCTCATAAGCCAGGAATAAAAATAGGCTTTCTGTATTACTCAACTTCAGAGGGCACCATTCATATAGAATATACTAGAAGAAATCCAGCAATTTTAATCTATAAAATGGGACTAATAACACCTTCTTTACAGAGTGCTATGGAGATTTAATATGATAATGTGGAAAGTGTTCAGTGTAGGGTTGACCACTATTATGGATTGAATTGTGTCCCCCCAAAAGATATATCAATGTCCTTCCTGCTACTACTTCAGAATATGACCTTATTTGGAAATAGAATGCAGATGTAATTAGTTAAGATGAGGTCATACTGTGATAAGGTGAGCCTTTAATATAATTGGTGTCCTTATAACCAGAGGAGAGAAACACACAGGGAGGAGGATGTCAGGTAAAGACAAATAGGAAAGAAACCCTGTGAAAATGGAAGAGAAAATTAGAGCCCTAAGAAAATTGAAGTGACTAGTTATACACCAAGGTAAGGATTGCAGGCCATCTCCAAAAGTGAAGAGAGTCATGGAACCAGATTATTGCTTAAAACTCTCAGGAGGAATCAGCATTACCAATAGCCTGATTTCAGGCTTCCAGACTTCAAAGCTGTGAGAGAATATGTTTCTGTGGTTTTGTTGGGCAGGAAGGGGGACCCCTTCCAGGGCCCAAGAGTGGGCTTTTATCTAGCACTCGGAATTGAATTGTCCAAGGAAACACACATGTTAACAAAGCAAGAGACTTTATTGGGAAGGGCTGTCCTGGCGGAGAGCAGTAGTCTAAGGGAACCCAGGAGAATTGCTTTTCCATGTAGCTTGCAGTCTCAGGTTTTATGATGGGATTAGTTTCCAGGTTTTCTGTGGCTAATCATTCTGACTCAAGTCCTTCCTGGTGGTACACATATTGCTCAGCCAAGATGGATGCCAGTGAGAAGAATTCTGGGAGGTGGTAGGACACGTGGTGTCTCCTTTTGACCTATCCCAAATTCTTCTGGTTGGTGGTGGCTTGTTAGTTCCGTGTTCCTTACTAGGACCTCCTGTCACAATATAACTCACACAAATAGTTACTATGGTGCCTGGCCAAGGTGGGTGGTTTCAGTCAATGTGCTTCCCCTAACAGTTTTAAGCCACCCAGTTCATACTTTCTTGTAGCATCTCTAGAAAATCAATGCAACCACTAAAGAAGTCATAGTTAGTTAAATTCAAAAGTATTTTAATGTGTTCTAAATATAGCACTACTCATATTTTAAGTCAATTGACATTTAGAAAATAAGAATATTCAACAATCTTTGGATTTGTATTGGTCATCTTGAGTATCTTTATAACACTTGCCACTTCTGCCTATTCCCTTCTAGAAAGCCTCTTGTAATTTGCTTGATACCTTTCTTTTCCAGCTCTTCATCTATTCCTCTGACTAGCTATTTTCTGTCTTTGTCACATCTCCCCTTTTTGATAGTGGGTGCCTCAGATATTGGATAGCTTTCTAATACTGGGTGGCCTCAGCCTACAGTGACTTGAAGCAGGATTTCAGTTTGCCAACCAGAGATAAAGTCTGACCCCATCAGTGAGAGCACTGAGTCCTAACCACTAGAACACATGGGCCAGTAGCCAGTGACAAGTGTTTACTAGGAAGAAAAAGAGTACATGTGAATAGACTCATGGGGGTGGACTTAGAGAAAGAGTTGAAATTTTATAGTAGTTGGAATCACTTATATGGAGCATTTCTTCCATGTTTCCTTGGTCAATCATCTTGCTTTGTCTGGCTCTGAGTCTGTATTTGGTTTATTTTAGGACCCTCCCATGTGTGCGTGTACATCTCTTAGCTAAGATGGATTCTAGTGAAAAGGCCTGTGGGTAGACTGACATCACCTACTATGGGTGATGCCCCCTCCCTTTGTGACCCCTCAAGAGACTTTATGCACATGTATAGTTGGGAAGGTCTCCTTAACCTCAAGAATGAGAAATATGTAGTCTCTTTATCTCTTGTCTGGGCAGGTCTCAGCTCTTCTCTGGCCCTGCCATTACTGTTTTCTAAAAGTGTCCACCAGAGGCAAAGTCCAGCTATTTACCCTCTTCCTGTTATTATTTTTATGTGGAATTGTAATCAGGGGGCTGGCTGTAAATGCCTAACCTCTAGCCCATCTGTCTCCTGTGTGTGCTAAGTTGCTTCAGACATGTCCAACTCTTGGTGACCCTATAGACTGTAGCCCACCAGGCTCCTCTGTCCATGGGATTCTCCAGGCAAGAATACTGGTGTGGGCTGCCATGCCCTTCTCCAGGGGAATCTTCCAGACACAGGGATCAAACCCATATCTATTATGTCTCCTGCATTGGCAGGTGGGTTCTTTACTACCAGCACCACCTGGGAAGCCCTATCTATCTCCTGCCTCACTTCAATCCTGGGAGAGCCCAGTATTCAACAATCAATCCTCTCTTCTTACTGTGGCCATCAATGACCATTCATGGATTACCAAATTCATGGTAATAGCCAGTATCACTCTTATGAGTTCCAAATATGTACTAGCTGGTTGCTCATATGCATTTAGATATAAAAATCACAGCTCAAACGAATTATGTCCAAAACAGAAGTCACAGTCTTTTTTCCAAAATATGCTTCTTCCCCAGGATTAGCACAGAGTGTTTCTTTCCCTTACTCTTCACATGAAATCCAGGACCCATCTGTATTCTCTCTACCCTCCTCACTCTCATATCTATCTCCTCCTTTTCATCTCCATTATTAACTTGGTTAAATCTTTCATCTCTTTCCTGAATTATAGAGAATCACATAGCTTGTATCCCTGCCTCAGCTTTTGCTATCCTCCAATTCATCCTACCCATTGCTATAGTAATTATCTTTATCAAGTAAAAAATAGATAAAATTACACCCCTGCTTCAAAATCTTCAAATTTTTTCACAGGTTGATGGAGAGAGTCCAAGTTCTTTGGCAAAGTATTCAAGGCCCCATTGATCTGGCACTTGCCTCCTTTCTAGGATCAGTTTTGCTAATTGCTATGCATACTTCAGTTCTAATCAACCACTTAACCTCTCCAGAGCAACTCCTTCTGCCTGGAATGTTCCTCTCTCTCAGAGGCCAATACTTTCTGTTTTTAGGTTCAAATTAAGACTTCCCTCCTCCACATAGTATTATAACTCCCCCCCCAACTCAAATTTATTTTATTAATTACAAATTGTATTCCTCTTATTTCTATTCAAATGTCTAACATAACACATAAAACATGATGTTGCCCTTATTGTCTTCTACACATTTGTCTCCCCGAGTACCTCATAACGAGAGGGGTTCTCTATTATGTATTTCAATATATGGCACATAACAAGTGCTCAATAAGTGTCTGCTAAATTAATAAACAAAAGAAAAAATAAAGGGATAAATGGATGAGCAAATGTAATTGTCAATATTGAATGATCCCTAAAGACCCCCAGAGAAGTATTTCACTAGACAGTAAATAAATGCTTGATTCTATATACATTGACAGTAATTAAAAGCATAGACTCTCCAGTCAAGTTGCTTGGATTCTCTGCTTGGTCACTTATTTAGGTGACTTTGGGAAAGTTACTTCATTTCTATGCAAAGAAATTGGAATGTAATAGTTCTTTCTTCATTGTTTTCTTAGGAAGATTAGCTGAACATGCTTATGTTATTAAGACTTATGAGGATGAAATGAGAATATAGTAAATGTTACATACATTGTTAAAAATGCTCTTAAAGAGGGCTTCCTTTGTGGCTCAGTGGTAAAGAATCTGCCTGCCACTGCAAGAGACATAAGTTCAACCCCTGGTCCAGGAAGATCCCACACACAATGAAGCAAATAAGCCCATGTGCTACAACTATTGAGCCTGTGCTCTAGAGCCCAAGAGCCACAACTACTGAGCCCATGTGCTGTAACTACTGAAGCCCATGAGCGCTAGAGCCTGCACTCCACAAGAGAAACCACTGCCATTAGAAGGCAATATACCACACTGGAGAGTAGTCCCCACTTGCCACAACTAGGGAAAGTCTGCACGGCAACAAAGACCCAGCACAGCCAAA
Organism: Bubalus kerabau; assembly: GCF_029407905.1. Classification (NCBI taxonomy): domain Eukaryota; kingdom Metazoa; phylum Chordata; class Mammalia; order Artiodactyla; family Bovidae; genus Bubalus; species Bubalus kerabau. The sequence goes on from NC_073625.1 coordinate 88,225,397, forward strand.
AATGAATAAATAAATAAAATTATAAAATAATAAAATATGAACAAATAAAGACATTTAAAAATTTTTAAATGTTCTTAAAGATATAAGATTAGAGGCAAGAATTTGAAAGAATATTCTTTCTGTTTGTATATATTGGAAAACTCTAAAGTTAAATTGTTATAAACAGTATTTCTGTAGTTTCTGATAATTTTCAGCATACAGGTAAAAATATACCTGTTTATTGAAAATAGCAAAGTTCTTTCTTGCTTGTTTGAGCAAATGCTTGCTATTATCAGTTTTTACTTCCTAATGAGTTTTCTCTATACTGGGATGCAGGACTAGAGAGGGATTATGTAGGTCACTGTGGCTTTTGTTGAATCAAACCCTGTTGAATTCAACATAAAAAATATTACTTTAATATGCAGAATCCATTGGCACTGGTGGGCTACACTACTGATTTTTATTTTGCCCTATCTGCCACCAACAATTTTATGATTTAAGTCCATAATAAGTAAAATTTTTAAAGTTAAAATAAATCTGTGATTGTTGTTGTTCAGTCGCTAAGTCATGTCCAACTCTTTGCAACCCATGGACTGCAACAAACCAGGACTGCAACAAATCCAGTCCTTCACTATCTCTCAGAGTTTGCTCAAATTCATGTCCATTGAGTTGATGATGTTTTCCAACCATCTCATCCTCTGTTGCCCTCCTCTCCTTTTGCCTTTGATCTTTCCCAGCATCAGGGTCTTTTCCAGTGAGTAAGCTCTTCATGGTCAAAGTATTGGAGCTTCAGCATCAGTGCTTCCAATGAATATTCAGGGTTGATTTCCTTTAGGATTGACTGGTTTGATCTCTTCACACTCCAAGGGACTCTCAAGAGTCTTCTTCAGCACCACAATTCAAAACATCAGTTCTTTGGCACTCAAGAAGTTAGACTTTCTTTGCAGTCTAACTCTCACATCCATACATGATACTGAAAAAACCATAGCTTTGATTATATGGACCTTTGTTGGCAAAGTGATATCTCTGCTTTTTAATACACTCTCTGGGTTTGTCACAGCTTTCCTTCCAAGAAGCAAGCATCTTTTATTTCCTCAGCTGCAGTCACTGTCCTCTGATTTGGGAACCCAAGGAAAAAAATCTGTGATACAAATACACATATAAGGGATTCATAGATGTGAGTGTTCAGGAAAACCTTATGGAGAAAAAGATCTGTTGGAGTTAAAGGATATCTGGGATTTGAAGAGGCAAGGAGATATATGGAAAGCATTTGGGTGGGAGAAGCAGTGTGGGCGAGAACATTCCCGTATTTTGAAGATGAGAGAATCTCAGTCTGCCTTAAGCATTAGGTTTAGGTGGGGAGAATGTAAATTTGAAAGATGTGGTAGACCATACTATGGAAAGCTTTAAATGCTAAACCATGATATTTTAACCCTATCCAAAATATAATAGAAAGTTTTGAATCATGGATAGTTGATAGTTCTTCCTGAAGGAGATGGTGTGAAAATTTGCTGGAATAAACTAGAGGTCAAATTCAGGCCAGACTTCAAGGAAATAATTTCCTTTTACCAGCAATTGTAGAGTCTAGAAGCCAGGATATGGCAGCCAAGAAGTCATGTTCAGATTCTGTTAAGAACTAAATGGTCAGCCAGAGAAAGATCAGACTAAAATAGTTCACCTGTAAAATCATGGAAAAAGAGTTTGAAATTGAAAGCCTAAATTCAGGGGTAGACTCTGGGATGAACAGAACTGACACAAATCTTAACCCTGCTTAGATTGTGTTATCATATAACACATATCACAATAGGAGGCTGTCATTTGGGGCAGCAGTCTCACTTGTTCCAAATTTCGCCACCAGGGTGGCTGGGGAACTCACTAAACCCTAACATGGAAAGAGTAGAAGCTAAAGGCAGTGATGAAATTTAAAGATTCTTGCTCCTTGGAAGAAAAACTATGACAAAGTTAGATAGCATGTTAAAGAGCAGAGACATTACTTTGCCTACAAAGGTCCATGTAGTCAAAGCTATGGTTTTTCCAGTAGGCATGTACGGATGTGAGAGTTGGACCATAAAGAATGCTGAGTGCTGAAGAATTGATGCTTTTGAATTATGATGTTGGAAAAGACTCTTGAGAGTCCCTTGGACTGCAAGGAGATCAAACCAGTCAGTCCTACATAGGGAACAGACTTATGGACACAGTTGGGGTGGTGGGGAAGAAGAGGGTGGCATGTATGGAGAGAGTAACAACATGGAAACATATACATTACCGTATATAAAATAGATAGTCAATAGAAATTTGTTGTGTGACTCAAGGGACTCAAACCAGAGCTCTGTAACAACCTAGAGGGGCAGGTTGGGGAGGGAGGTGGGAGAGAGAGAGAGGAACATAAGTATACCTATGACTGATTCATGCTGATTTTTGGCAGAAACCAATGAAATATTGTAGAGCATTTATCCTACAATTAAAAATAAATAAATTTAATTTTTAAAAAATATTCAGGTAATATACAGTTTAAAAAAAAAGTCAACCCTAAACATTCATTGGAAGGACTGATGCTGAAGCTCCAAAATTTTGTCCACCTAATGTGAAGAGCTGACTCATTGGAAAAGACCCTGATGCTGGGAAACATTGAAGGAAAAAGGTGAAGGGGGTAACAGAGGATGAGATGGTTGGATAGCATCACTGACTCAGTGGACATGAGTTTGAGCAAACTCCTGGAGATGGTGAAGGACAGGGAAGCCTTGCATGCTGTAGTACATGGGGTCAGAAAGAGTCAAACACAACTTAGCAACTGAACAACATCAACAAGAAGCTAAAGGACTAATTAGCGGCCTTTTACAATAGTCAAAGTTAAGGGTAGTAAGAGCCGGAGGTAAGATGACAGAAATGGGATTACAGGGGGTAAGCTCAAAGGAGATTCAAGAGAAAACCACTACTTTTTTTTTTTTTTTTAAAGACTAACTTTTCTAAAGTTAGTCTTTTGTGAACTGAAAATTCACTTCTATTGTAGAATTCACTTTCTTCTTTTCCAAAAGAAATACTTCTTTTGAAGTAATTGCATATGTCAGATAATTTCTCCAAAATTTAAGTGCTAGTTGATAGATTCTAAAGCTGACTTGCAAGCTAAATTCTTGTACTTTTAGAAAAATAGCCCTCTTGGTGACCTGGCTACTGCATTATCATCTCAAATGTCATTTTTTCTTTTTATTTCATTATGATGTAACCTCCAAAGGACAAAAATTACATATAAGCCATAAATCTTATTTCCCTAGGACCAAAAAAAGTCCACCATGACACTTGAAATAAAACTCTTTCCTCTATTTGATACTACAAAACAGACACACAGACAGACTACACAACCGACAGAGGATGAGATTGTTGGAGGGCATCATTGACTCAATGGACATAAGTTTGAGCAAACTCCAGGAGATAGAGAAGGACAGGGAAGCCTGGTGTGCTAAAGTTCATGTCACAAAGAATTGGACATGACTGAATGACTAAACATCAGCAGCAGACATACATTAGACCCCAATTTTTCTGTTACTCCACCTCAGCATGTTAAATGGCTTTTAATTGAGATTGAACATTAAGAATCTACAAAGAAGTGAATTCTCAGTTCAAAAGAGACTAATTGTCAAGCCCTGCAGCATTTATAAAGCATTAGTCAGTGTGAAATGGAGGTCAGTGAAACTTGCTTGCAAAATTGCTCTGGTCTCAGAACCACCATTGCAATGCAGTCGCAGCTTTCAGGTATACCTCTGTTACCACTTTCTGTTCATAAAACTGTGACGTTATTTTGAACCAGTTTTGCTTTTTTCTTCTGTCAGCATTTTATGTATATATGCAAGCTATGTTTTTAATCTTGGTAATTTATCTGAAGTAGAAGCCTTTTTTGGACCCAAAATCTGTATAGTTTTTATTAATGCTTGTGTCACTTTAAACACTAATCCCTTAGTTGTTCCTTTTTCCTCTTTTCTGACTTTGTTCTACACTGAGACTTTAATGTGCTTATTGGGTTATAAGGCAATCATGATAATATAAGACCTTAGCCAAGTAACAGAGTATAATCATAGTAAATGATACCCCACATAGTTCTTGGCTTTCTAATTCCCAGATATTAAGTCTTAGGAGAGTATAAATGTGTGCGATAATTTTTATTTTAGGGTTCCTCTGTGTTGTTTAGCTAGTTCATGAGAGAACAGCTTTGCTGGTATGATTTCCTTCTAATTGGCCTGTTGTATACCTACTATGTACAAGATACTGCACTGTGCATTTTTCAAATGTAGTTTTGTTAATCTTCACAAACACTACAGAACTACTTATTATTATTTTCCCATCTCCCAAATAAGAAATTTAATTCAGAGATGTTAAGTAATTTGTTCAATATCATATAGCTTGTAGGTAGCATATTCAAGATGTAAATCCATGTCTGTTTAACTTTAAAGTTCATATTTTTTAATTAGGTTAAATTTTCTACTTTCTTTTTCTATGTATTCATAACAAAATCCTCTATCTGTATAACACTCCTGAGTTGTGTATAAGATAAGAAAACAGTCAAGTTTCTTAGTAAAGGATAATGCCAAACTCTTACTATATATTTTTGCTAACCAGTGTGCCTCTGTTAAATAATTGTACCTCTCAATGACTTGGTTTGAAATTTGCTGGACTATTTAAAGCATAGAGCATGCTGGTGAACTTCTTAATCTTCTTATATGTGTACAGGGAACTCAGTATGAATCAGAAGGGCAAGAGGAACTTAAAAAAATAAATATAAAGCAGTATGCTTTTAGATCATATTAAATAGAGGAAGGCTTTCATGCAGGTCAACTGAAAAATACCAGTGGATTTCAGTTGGCCACAGTTCAATAGCTAGACAACAGTGGGGCATGGCTATTACAAAAAAGCCAAGTACATTTTAGTTTCCACTGATACAAGAAAAGGATCATATTTAAGGAACTGAAGGAACCCTTTTATAGTCTACATCTTGTATACTGTGATAGTTCCAGATGACACATTTTAATATTAACAGTGACAAAGTATATTTTTTCCAACAGTTGGGTAACTAGGATGGTGAGGTTTTAAAATAATTGTTAATAGATCAAGATATGTTTATCCTATAGTCAAAAATGTAGAAAGAAAATGGAAGGGAAAATAATAGATCTCTCCAGGTATCATTTATGTTGTCACATGTAACTTTAAGACCACTGGATGGAAGCTGCATGAGGATGAATTTTATATTGATTTTATATTAATTAGGAAAGCCCAGCAGTGAAATAGACTGACACATAGTATAGTCACAAAAATGCAATGAGAATAGCTAAGAATGTCCTGCATGCCCAGGCTTTGCACAATTCTAAGATCCCTTGCCTGAATGATATCAGGGCGAGGTATTTTTCTTTCATTTTATTTATTAACCTATCATGTAATGTGGACTAAGCCACTTTTCTCCCTCATTTTATTTATGCAACTTTGGAGAAAGTACTTAATTACTTTGATAAAGAATTGTGGATTCCTCTCAGAGGAAATTTCTCAGAGAAATCCAAATTTCTTTATGTAATAGAGGGAGAGTTTTAACAGTCTAATCCTAGAAGTTAAATTTGTACAGTATGTCAATCAACAGGCATATATTAAGCAGCTATTGGGATACCAAAGCAGAAAGTCTCAGTCTATACTCCCAAGAAGTCTGTAAGTCTAGCAGAAGTGGTATAAATGTTGAAGATCAATACCTGAGTATAGTAATATGTGATAGATGAGAGAATGAGCATATTTAGATATATCTAAAGAAGATTAAGAATGAAAGAAAGTTTCCTAGAGGAAGTAACCTTAAGCAGAGTCTTGAAGAATGACTAGACAGTTGAATGACTAGACAGTTGAGGAAAGCATTTATTGGTAGCAGAAAGAGCATGTAGAAAGAAGTGTGAAACAAACCTACAAGCATTTTCTTATTGTGGGAGCCAAGGGTGTATTAAAGCAATGTTGGTAGATGTGTCAAGAGAGATTAACAAGTTGAAAAGTAACAGGTAGAAAATTTGCAATATTTGTTAAACCAAAGGTTAATACGAAAATTATATGATGAATTCCTACAAACCATTTTTTAAGATGCCATTATATATCATGGGGCAAAAATATAAATAGTCCATTGGCATAAAAGCAAATATGATCAATGAAAATAAGAAAATATATTCCGTTTCGCTAGTAGCCAGTAATGGGCTTCCCAGGTGCTAGTGGTAAAGAACCCTCCTGCAATGCAGGAGACGTAAGAGATGCAGGTTCAATCCCTGGATCAGGAAGATCCCATGGAGAAGGGCATGGCAACCCACTCCAGTATTCTTGCCTGTAGAATCCCATGGACAGAGGAGCCTGGCTGGCTACAGTCTATATAGGGTTGCAAAGAGTCAGACATGACTGAAGTGCCTTAGCACACACACACACACACACACAGTATCCAGTAATATACAAATTAAAACCAGAATTAAATAATTTTGCCTATTACAATAGCAAAAATGATGGATATTGATAATATTAGTGCTTGGGAGGGTCTGGGAAAATAAGAATGTACTTTTCATTCACTATTGATAGGAGTATAGATTGGTACAGACTTCTGGTGGACTATTTGAAAGTACTCTACAACTGTGTAGCTATTATAGATATACACACAATAACCTAAATTGTCAGCTAAAAGGAAGTGGTTAGATAAACTATACATGTATGTACTAGTGAATATTATGATGCAGTTAAAAAAAAGATGGAGGTAGATCAATATCACAATATCTCCAAAACAAATAATCAAGTTTAAACATAAGAAAGCAAGTTAAGAACCAGATATATTGTATAATCTCATTTGTTTAAAAAAGTGATCAAAATTAAACTGCTAATTTTCCTATGTATGTAAACATACATTGCATACAAAAATATCTGAGAAGGCACACATCAAAATGATAGCAGTAGGGGATTAAGGGAATTTCCATTTCTCTAAATTGTTTAAATTTTAATAAGAATATATTTGTGAATTAGTGTGCAATTTAAATTATAAGAATTATTCTAAAATCTGTGGGGAACCCTTATAAAACCTTTTAAGGGAAATCACATAAACACATTTGAATCTTAGTAATATCCTTGTGCCTGCTGATTATGAAAGGGGACTGGCTAGAAGTTAAACTTGGAGTTAAGTCAATTAAAAAGTGATGGCAGTAATCCAGAATACCAAATAATGCTGGACTTAACTAAGGTTATACAGCTTCAGTGAGGATGGAAAGAAGGAGATAACCTAGAAAGATATTTACTACATAGACTTCATAGGACACTGCCCCTTAGAATAGAAAGATGCTTGTAAGATAGGAGTCTAAATGACCCTCAGCTTTCTCACTTAAAAATTATCTGAATGGTCAAGTCCATTCACTGAGTTAAGGAATACAAAGAGGGGTGTGTGTGTGTGTGTGTGTGTGTGTGTGTTGGGGGATGAATATAGGAATTGTAATTCTTAGATCCTTGTTATCTTGAGAAATTTGGGGTTTTGAATATGTTGGCTGTCTGAAACGTTTTTTTTTTCTGTCATTTCTTTTTTTCCAAGATAAAAAATACCCATTCTCTATAAAAGCATTCAATAGCAAATGGGTTCCATCTAAATATCATAGATTTCAATGACATTTCAATAAATGTTTAAATTGAACACAAATTTTTTCAGTGGATCTTTCCCTTTGTAAGTCAGGGAACAGCTACATCTACCTGTGGTAGGGGTGGTGGATCATTGTAGGAGAAAATGTGTCCATCTTATCTTCTGAAGAATTGTACCCCTCCTACATTCCCTCCATCCATCCACCAACTAGCCTAACCAGCTAACATTCAGGTAAAAGCCCAAACTTTGAGGAATGTGTTCTGTCAGAATGGTCTAAGTGGACTCTGACTTATCAGTCTTGACAAGTTTGTATTCTGTGGGTCAGAAACATTTTTTGCCTCAAGTTGATCCCAAGGTTATAGAACTTAAGTGAAAGAAGAATTCAATCAAAAAGACTACTTGTTTTTCTAAACTCAAAGCATACCATCTTTATTTTGCTTTGTTTTCTTGCTTAAAAATGAAAATAAAGTACATTCAAGTGTAAAACTGTTACAATTAAGATTAGATTAGAAAGGAGCTTGGGGATATTTGCATTTATCAATCAGAATCCATCAAAAGTAAAATGTTTATATCTAAATAATGATGGAAAGTATAAGAAAGAATCATTCAGTCATTCATCAGTTTTTAGTGCTAGGGATACAGTGAACAAGTTCACATCCTATTGGACTCATAGAAATTACAGTCTAATGGTAGGATATATAGAATAATAGTCCAGAATAGGCAAAATGATGTTTGTTTCAGGTTCAAAATGTCAGATGAAAAATCATCACAGAATATTGATGCAGAATCAAGGGACCAAACACACTCAAGGAGGACAAATTATCAGTTTATGGGTAGATTCTATTGGGAGTGACATAAAATCCCAAATAACAGTAGGTCAGAACAGTAAAAATCATTTATTCACACATATACAGCATCGACAGGTAGGCCGTCAATGACTGGGATTGCCTTCATGATTCTCAAAGACTCAGCACTTCCCTTGAGCGGCCATCTTCAGCATACTGTCCAGGATGGTTACATAAACTCAGTGCTTCAAAAAGCAGGAAAGGGTAACCACAGTCATATTTCCTCCATTTAGGGACAATTCCTCTTACTCTCGATGATCAGAACTTAACAGAGCCTCATCTGGATGCATAAGGAAGATGAAAAAATATTTCATTTATATAATAAAGTACAGAAAATACCAGCTCAAAATCAGGGGTCCTGAAACTAAGAAGGGAATAGACATTAACAAGCTACTGTCAGTCTTTGTCACCAGGAGGTCAGATAATGACTAGAGATGTGAGACATTGATTCCTCAATCACCAACTGTGGATTGAAGTTGTCCCTTTTGTGGGATACCCGGCATGTGCTGGAAGCATGTTAGTCTTCTAAGTTGTTTCAGGTGGATATTGTTACAGAGTGGAGATTATTTATAAGTTTTTTCATAAGATACATATTGTAAATCAAAGGAAAAAAAAACTCAGGAAAATATGTTGTTTCATTCAAGACTGAATGTTCAGAAAAGTCTTTTACATTTGTTTATTGTGTGAGATTGTGCAAAAAGTTTAGTGAGTCAATGCTTCATAAACATACACAGACACACATAAATATAGAACTTTATGCGACCATTTTTCCTTGATCTATATATGTTATTTACTCCAAAATCTCCTCTTCATTGTTCATTTTTTGACAAGCCTATTCCACTATTCAGTATTAATCTTTGCCAGCACTTCTTTTCTCTAAATAGTTTGCTAGATTATAGTTAAATCTATACTTAAAATACAAACTTTCTGGGACTCTCTCCAAACTCAGAGGTTGTGATTACAGTTAAGAAATGATATTATCACTTCCTTTTTCCTTCCCTGAAAATACTTTATCTCCTTAGGTCACTGCCATTCAGTGCTGTGAAATGTAATTTGAAAAGCAAGTTTAAATGGGGCTTTCTAATTAGGCCACACATTTTTATTTTCCCAACCCTATACCCAGGTTACCCTGGAGTTATATGCACCCAATTAAAGAACATTCAATGTGAGATCTGTATGCCTTTGAGTATGAATGTGTAACTCTCAATGATTGAGTTTGATCCAACTGCTCATTCAACTGAAGTGAATTAAGTCTTCTAGGGCACCAGGGTACCATTTAGTAAATTACCTCATCCTGCACACTAAATTTGCCTCACATGGGTGAACAGCTTTCTTCCAGGGAATAGTTTTATCACCCCAGTTCTCCACTGGCCCAACTTTATTGATACTAAAGGGTGACTCATATGACACAATATTTACCCACGGTCTCAAACAATAAGACTGTACAATGATCTGCTCCATTTAAGAGCACATGTGCCAGTATTCAAAGGGTAAATGAGAGAGCTGTTTTCTTTGAATTTTTTTATAAGTCAAATATAAACCAAACTGCATCATTGTTCTCTAAACTCTGAAACTATAAAATTTGGTTATATATTCACCACTGTATAATAAAATTACTTGGCCCCTTAAAAGTATCAATAAACAGCATCTTTTTCTTTTGGTGTTAACGCAGCAACATGTACACAAAATGAGCTTATTTAAATAGCAGTAAAATCGAATGTAATACTTTGAAAGCAGCGAGCTTTTTTCACTTGCAAATAAAAACATTCTCTAAATTTTAACTCGGTCCTGTTCTTCTCTTCGATAGTAACTCCAGACATTTATTGGTTCTTTTTTTGAAAACGAACATCCAGAGCATAAAATATTTTTTTGTGGTGCCATAATTTGTTAAATAATGCTTTGATAGTGGCTGGGTGCCCAAAGAGCCAATGCGGAAATAAAATGCATTCAGACTGCTTCCAAATGTTTTCCTCTCCACATATATCGTGTTAGAAGCTGCAGTTTCTCACACATTGTCACTATATCCAAGAAGCTATAATCATTCACCACCAGCAGCAGAATATTTTTGCAAACTACCCAAATTTACATTCAAGCCAGAATGTAATAAAAAGCATGTATGTTAAGTGAACCAGTAATCTAATGACATGAGAGTCTGAAATTGTCTTAGAACTAGCTCTGAAGAATACATTTATGGGGGTGTTTTTGACACTGAGCAACACCTGCCAGCTCTCTTTCTCTCACTTTTTCTCTGTACAAAATCCATGAATCTCCTTCAACAGTTCTCACCAAACAAGATGTACTTGGATCCTCATTTTGAACTCAGTCTAATGGCCTACCAAGGATAGCCAAATGGTAAACTGTCATGAAAGTGGTAGCACAGCGAAGGGCTATTTCAATCAGTCCTGACATACCGTGTTCATGTGGCTTAGGAGGAATAAAATTAGGCTTCTTTGATTCTATTTCCATTTTCTCCCTTATTATCAGGAATGAATGTTAGATCAGACCTGAGAGTTAATATAGGCCTCAAAGACATCAAGCTTAAAAGGAATAATGTCAATAAAAATTAAAAGATACATTAAACTGGATAATGCTTGACTCTTTTCAAGCTCATTTCACATTTAAGATCTCCTTTGAAAATAGAGCCCAACACAGTTACTCGTTTGTTTGGGCTGTAATTGAACTTGCTCGCTTGTTTCTAAGAGAGTTGGGCTCCCAGTGAATGAATGCAGAATCAGCCTATTCCTTCAGAGAATGTCATCTCTAGCTCCATGCCTCACTCTTCTCATGTACCTAAACAGTTCAGATTGCTCTGCCCTCAAGAGCTTCACTCTCTTTGCTCCTTCAATCATAAATGAGAGGCCATATAGGCAAAACTGAAAGAAGTGAATGGCAGGACACATGTGGAGACCCCCTTATCTGGCCGTTAGAGACACTCCATGTCAATCTGTGTGTCTGCCAGTAAAGAACATAGGAGCTAGTGAGAGTAGCTTTACATATCACATTTTTATAACTCTAATGACATTTTGACTCACCTGCTAAACCAATTGCAACAAAGCCAACGATAACATTGTCATGAATAAGGAAGTTGAAGATATGCTTTGTAGTAAGAGTTCCTGTTTTTTATTAGTTATCATCACAAATGACTCCTATATGCAACATAGGGTACCAGCTTCTGTTGAAAATATAAAAATAAGAAACTCTTTAAGAAATTTAGTATAAGACATGTCATGAACAGAAATACATACACTATAAGGAAAAAATGTGATAGTGTTATATGTGAGAGAAGGAAATGAACCAAGAGAGGTGGGTAGGGAGGTCTTCCTTGACCATCTGCTTTGTGCAAGGCTTTTAAGAAGTGCTTCCTTGTACAACTGTCTTCATAACTGACTATTTCCACATGTTACCTAAATGGGAGCTGAGCCTCAGGAGTTGAAGTGACTGCTGTGACATATGAGATTTGACGCTGGATCCCTCTACTTCAACGCTTGTGCCCTGTGGCTAACAGCCTTGCTACCTCCTGAGGGAGCACCAGTGAGGGCAAGATTATTCCTGCAGTGACAAAAGGGAAATTCTCTTAAAAGATGAGGCGCTTAAGCAGGGCGTTTAGAACAGCACAGACAATAAACAAACCTGCAATGCAGGAGACCCAGGTTTACTCCCTTGCTCAGGAAGATCCCCTGGAAAAGGGAATGGCAACCCAGTCAAGTATTCTTGCCTGGAGAATTCCATGGTCAGAGGAGCCTGGTAGGTTACAGTCCATGGCATCTCAAAGGGTAGATCACAACTGAACGACGAACACTTTCACTTTAGAATGGATTAGGCCATAATGGGCCTTGCTCGCTTCCTGCTAGCAGTGAGCAACACGTTAAAGAAACAGTAGATATCCTAGTATATTTGAACTAAGAAGTAAAGAAGTTTGAAGCCATTCTTTTATCTTGGGTTTTTGCTCAGCAGTAAGGAGATTTTAAGAATTTTTAAGCTGAAGAGTGACAAGCCCTGAACTGGAATGACCCAGGGAGGTGTTCTCCTAAGTGTTTCTTTCTTCCATGTATGGTTGCAGGCAGTGACCTGGACAGAAATCCCACATGTTTACCTCAAGGAAAAAGCAGCTTCCTAGAAAAGTGAATGTGTCTTTGCCACCACCATTGCCATTATGGTGCTATCCCAGTCATACCTGGTGATATCAGGATTGACATAAAGTCATTTAGGACTTGAATAGTTTTGTTTTCTGTTGGCTGCTCTCAGTTATTTTCAAGACTAATTGAGTTCCCAGATTATTTCAAGACCAATCCAATTTTCAGAATGGTAATTAATAAACCAGATCATCCTGGCATCTATTCCACACCATATAGATCCCAAAATAAGTATGATTCTGACCTGAAAAAGCCAACAAAACTTTGAAAGGAATTTAAATATTTTAGCCTTAATTGTGGAGAAGGAGGTGGCAACCTATTCCAGTATTCTTGCCGGGAAAATCCCATGGATGGAGGAGGCTGGTGGCCTGCAGTCCATGGGATTGCAAAGAGTCAGACACAACTGAGCGACTGAGCACACAGCACAGCCGTAACTGAGAAATGCCTAGTCTGATTTAACACATTTTTTGTAGATAACACTGCCAAAGATGTTTTCATCCGTACCTGGCAGTGAAATTAAACTCATACTTTGTACTGGAGAAAGCAACAATGTGATGTACCTGCCACACACTAGAAGGATACACACTAGCAACAAGGGGCCAGTCTGATCTGTAGGCAGCCCTGGAAAATTGCAAAAAGGCAGTTGCTGCCTTTCTCGTGACCTCCTTATCAGATGTGCTAAAGGTGCAACACTCCCTTTAGTAATGTGACATACACCCATAGTTCATAGGTATCAAATGCGTAGCACACTTTGGCTGTGAGCTAAACAGATCTAGCTTTTTATACACACTGATAAATGCTTCTTACATTCTTAGCAGCTCTTTAGCGGACTCCTTGGCACCTGAAGTGCAAAAGCATTTTTTAAAGAATGAATAGGGTAAAAGTCTGGCCCAAGAAAGAAAAGGGTGGGTAGGCATCTGCCCACAAAGGCGCTCAGTCAGGAGGACACACTTTTCAATTTCAGTTCACTCCTTCACCACTTCTTAGATAAAGGAATTGTAGAATCTTAATCTGTCCTGGTTCCAAAACACTGGCTCTGCATAAGCATTTAAAGTGCTCAGTTATAAATCTCATTGAACTTGAATAATTCTACACAATTTTGATGATATTTATATTATTAGAATATTTTTTGTTCACTTGCTAAGATGTGTTCGACTCTTTGTGACCCCAATGACTGTGGCATGCCAGGCTTCCCTGACCTCCACCACCATCTCTGGAGTTTGCTCAAATTTATGCCCATTGAGTCAGTGATGCTACCGAACCATCTCATCCTCTGTCACCCTCTTCTCCTTTTGCCTTCAATCTTTCCCAGCATGATTTTAAAAGCTCTGACATCAATCCAATTCTATATTCATCCAGATAAATTCAAGCTTTGAGCTCTTTGTCTAAGATGATTTTAATTCTATTCAATAACTATTACATTGGGCTCCTGCCATGCACAAGCTCTGGGAATGGACATATAGGAGAGAATGCCTGACTCATCCATATTCTGAGGGAATCACAACCTGGTGAGGAAGACAAATGTCATCCACTCACCAGCAGGCAGCTCACAGGCTGAAGTCAGCCTGGAGGTGTGTTTTATTTGATTTCTACAGCATTCTTTAAAACATTTGAATTCATTGTCCTTAGCCAGAACTTTCACCCTACAGCTGGATTCAGTGCCTTTGTCACCAACGATATACTTATATGTTGAACTTGACTGGTCCCTAAAGGCATTTGATTTTGGTATCATAACACTGTAAACAAATAAATATTGTCCCTATGATAGCATTCTACCTTATTATAGTAGCTAACATTATGCAGGGGTACTGAATAAGGAATAGTGAGATCTTACCAGGTATGTAAGGCATGTTTCCACAGGGGCCAGAAGGCCTTCCAGGAGAGGGAAATATCATTAAGGTATGGAGACATGAGATTGTAGGTCAAGTTTAAGGGATTAAATAGAAGAAATATTTGTCCCTCATTTATCACTTACCATTGGCCATGAATAGGCAATTCCTAAATGATCCACAATAAACCAATATAAGTGATATTTACTATTAGCTCCATTTTCAAATGTAGAGACTAAGTATCAGAGTTAGTTACTTATGGTGAATGGTTGAGTCAAAGTTCTGCTTGGCCTCAAGAGTAGGCATTTTCACTATTAAACCTGATGGATGTATTGGCAGATTGTATATTTAGTTAGACACTTTTTGGTAATTAAGATTCTAGGCCCTACTGAATATAAATATAGGTAAGACCACTGGACGTAATCCATATTTGCGGAAAATGTAATATTAATTTAATGTAGCAATGGAATAAAAATTAGGTAAAAGACTTTTAAGCTTAAAGGAAGTTTAGAGAAGTTCTACTCCAAGTTAATTTTCCATATTAAGAAACTAGGTATCTTTTAAGTATTTGTTTTTAAAAAGTCAAAGAACTTCTGTATTAAATATTAATTAAAATGTATTTTCAATAAATGTTCTCAATGAGCTTGAAAATATTTTAATTTTACAGCAACAATTTTATCATACATATCTTGAAAGTTTAAAAAGGTGAAAACTGAAAATTTCTTTTTAAGAGCACTGAAGATTAACTCATAAAAATCTAGCCATGAAACTGCTCTTTTTGCTTCAATAATTTTATTGTGACCTATTGAACAATAGGATGAAAAAATCTTTAAAACTCATATAGCAATGATCTGAAGGGTAAGAAAAGAAGCCAAAACAAAGCAGTAATGATTGCATGCTCTTTAGTTGTGTTTGGTACCAAAGAATCTGCATGGAGATTAGCTGTGCTAAAAGGAAAATATTAATTTAATTATAGACATATTTCCATTTATAAGAATTTAGGAAATGGGCAAAAATTTGTAATTGCATCTTTGGCTTAGCTTAGATAGAATCATTTCCTGAAAAATAATAATGTCATATCAACAATTATTTGATTTCCTCTTCTTGTACTAGAAATGTGTCCTAGTGCCAGCTAAAAAAGAGGTGCTTCAATAAATATTTACTGAATAAATGAATAAGTCCATAAATGGATAAAAGAATACGTGAATAAATTATTCATGAACAGAATGATTCTCTTCCACATTCTAAGCCTAATTAAAAATAGCTCTTGGCTAGTCATTATAAAGTTGCCATTGGCCTAGGAAGCAAGTGAGCAGGCAGAGTATTTCCTTAGATCTTAGCAAGATATTTGCCTAAGGAACAATTTGTCACTTTTCATTCATCATTTACGTATCCACTTATTCAACTTGCATTTATTGAAACCCTCCCCTGTGCATCTTCTGATCAGCTTAGAAGAGACCAAGCTAGGCTCCCAGCTGGCTCATCTCAAGCATTATAATAAGGGAGGAATATTTTCTGTACCAAATGAGATAGAGCAGCTTAGTTTTTTCTTAACTGCATGCTGTTATGAAAGAGACCCAAAGTAAAATCTCAGTGAAGTAAGAGAGACATTCTTCCAATGCTTTACATGAAAATGGCTCTTCTTACTGTTGCTGGGCTTCCTCACTGGTTTTGTAACTGTTAAGAGTATTGATCTTCTTCCACCATTACAGCAAACTAGAAAGCATCTATCTATCTATCTCAAACAAACCTAATGATCTTGTGATTTTCTTTTACATGTCTCAGGGAAACAGTATATGAGTAATGCTGTAAATTACTGTAACAGAAAAAGAGGCACATACATGAGCTACACAAGGAGTGGAGGGAAACACAATCAGACAAGGAAGGGACAACGGAAATTAGGTGATAAATACGTAGATAGATAGCAAACAGATAGAGAGAGGAGCAGAGAATCTTTGAAAGTTCAGAAGTGGGCATTTCTCAAGAAAAACAATCCTTGACATAGCATTTGTTTTAACAGACTTTGTTGTCATTGAACTTTGAAATTATTCATACTGTAGCTCAGAAGTACCATCATTAACCTAAAACACACAGTTATGGAGAGACTACTATGTATCAGTTATAGAACTCTATACTGGACACCTAAAGTTAAAGAAAGAATCTCTGCTATAAATAGATACATACTCAATTCTTAGCTCTCCAAATTTTTAGTCTTACCTGTATCAGGAAACATTTTGAACCCCAAATCTCAACTATATGAATATGAATTTGTTTATCTCATGTATATCTATTGTTTTATTGTATTTATTATATTTTTATGTTTACTATAAACCACTCACAGAATATTTTTAAAGGAATGAAGTTAAAATATTTTGAAATAACATTCATTTTATATTAATAGAACATACTTTATCAATTCAGGTCTGGTTTTAAGTTGTTTCTCATCTAAAGACATCTGTTTCTTAAAACATTAGGGTTGTACAAAACTCAGCAGCCATTTATGATAATAATTCTCCAGAAAGTAGGCATAACAGGAACATAGCATAATAAAAGCCATATATGACAAACTCACAACAAACATTATCCTCAGTGGTAAAAACTAAAAGTATTTCCTCTAAACTCAGAAACAAGACAAGGGTGCCCACTCCCACCACTATTATTCAACATCATTTTGGAAGCCCTAGCCAAAGCAATCAGAGAAGAAAAAAAAAAAAAAAAAGGAATCCATACTGGAAAAGAAGAAGTAAAACTGTCTCTGTTTGCAGATGACATGATTCTCCACATAGAAAACCCTAAAGATGCCACTAGAAAATTACTAGAGCCAATCAATGAATATGGTAAAGCCACAGAATATTAAATTAATACACAGAAATCCTTTGTATTCCTATACAATAACAATAAAAAATCAGAAAGAGAAATTAAGGAAACAATCCCATTCACCATTGCAACAAGAAGAATAAAATACTTAGTAAAAAATTTACTTAAAGAGACAAATGACCTGTATGCAGAAAGACTATAAGACTCTGATGAAATCAAAGATGACACAAACAGATGGAAAGATATACCATGTTCTTGGATTGGAATAATCAATATGGTGAAAATGATATACTACCCAAAGTTATATGTAGATTTAATGCAATCCCTATCAAACTACCAACAGTATTTTTCACAGAGCTAGAACAAATAATTTCACAATTTGTATGGAAACACAAAAGACCCTGATTAGCCAAAGCAGTCTTGAGAAAGAAGGATGGAACTGGAGGAATCAACCTACCCAACTTCAGGTTATACTACAAAGCTACAGTCATCAAGATAGTATGGTACTGGCACAAAAACAGAAGTATAGGTTAATGCAACAAGATAGAAAACCCAGAGATAAATCCACACACCTATGGGCACATTATCTTTGACAAACGAAGCAAAAATATACAATGGAGAAAAGACAGTCTCTTCAACAAGTGGTGCTGGGAAGACTGGTCAACTATGTGTAAAAGAATGAAATTAGAACAACTCCACACCATACACAAAAATAAACTCAAAATGGATTAAAGACCTAAATGTAAGGCCAGAAACTATAGAACTCTCAGAGGAAAACATAGGCAGTTTGTTTTCTCTCTGACATAAATCACAGCAAGATCCTCTATGACCCATCTCCTTGGATAATGGAAATAAAGACAAAATAAACAAGTGGAACCTAATTAAACTTAAAAGCTTTTGCACAATGAAGGAAACTATAAACAGGGTGAAAAGACAACCCTCAGAATAGGAGAAACTGATAGCAAACTAAATAACTGATGAGGAATTAATCTCCAAAATATACAAGTAGCTCATGCAGCTCAATATCAGAAAAAAATAAACAACCCAATCAAAAAGTGGGCAGAAGACCTAAACATTTCTCCAAAAATAAAAAAAAAAAACGATGGTTAATGAACAATAAAAGATGCTCAACACTGCTCACTATTAGAGAAATGCAAATCAAAAATACAATGAGATATCATCTCACACAAGTCAGAATGGCCATCATTAAAAAATTCTACAAACAATAAATGCTAGAGAGGGTGTGGAGAAAAGAGAACCCTCTAACACTGTTGGTGGGAATGCAAATTGATTCACCCACTATGGAGAATGGTATGGAGATTCCTTAAAAAACTGGGAATAAACCTACCATACAAACCAGCAATCCCACTACTGGTCAAATACCCTGAGGAAAACAGAAGAGAAAAATACACATCTACGCCAATGTTCATTGCAGCAACTATTTACAATAACTAGGACACAAAGGATACCCAGCGGTGGATGTGACTCTTGATAGAAGCAAGGTCCGATGCTATAAAGAGCAATATTGCATAGGAACCTGGAATGTCAGGTCCATGAATCAAGGCAAATTGGAAGTGGTCAAACAAGAGATGGCAAGGGTGAATGTCAACATTCTAGGAATCAGCAAACTAAAATGGACTGGAATGGGTGAATTTAACTCAGATGACCACTATATCTACTATTGCAGGCAGGAATCACTCAGAAGAATTGGAGTAGCCATCATGGTCAACAAAAGAGTCCGAAATGCAATGCTTGGATGCAGTCTCAAAAACGACAGAATGATCTCTGTTCGTTTCCAAGGCAAACCATTCAATATCACAGTAATCCAAGTCTATGCCCCAACCAGTAACATTGAAGAAGCTGAAGTTGAACGGTTCTATGAAGACCTACAAGACCTTTTAGAACTAACACCCAAAAAAGATGTCCTTTTCATTATAGGGAACTGGAATACAAAAGTAGGAAGTCAAGAAACACCTGGAGTAACAGGCAAATTTGGCCTTGGAGTATGGAATGAAGCATGGCAAAGGCTAACAGAGTTTTGCCAAGAGAACGCACTGGTCATAGCAAACACCCTCTTCCAACAACACAAGAGAAGACTCTACACATGGACATCACCAGATGGTCAACACTGAAATCAGATTGATTATATTCTTTGCAGCCAGAGATGGAGGAGCTCTATACAGTCAGCAAAAACAAGACCAGGAGCTGACCGTGGTTCAGATCATGAACTCCTTATTGCCAAATTCAGACTTAAATTGAAGAAAGTAAGGAAAACCACTAGACCATTCAGTTATGACCTAAATCAAATCCCTTATGATTATACAATGGAAGTGAGAAATAGATTTAAGGGCCTAGATCTGATAGATAGAGTGCCTGATGAAGTATGGACTGAGGTTCATGACATTGTACAGGAGACAGGGATCAAGACCATCCCCATGGAAAAGAAATGCAAAAAAGCAAAATGGCTGTCTGGGGAGGCCTTACAAATAGCTGTGAAAAGAAGAGAAGCAAAAAGCAAAGGAGAAAAGGAAAGATATAAACATCTGAATGCAGAGTTCCAAAGAATAGCAAGAAGAGATAAGAAAGCCTTCTTCAGTGATCAATGCAAAGAAATAGAGGAAAACAACAGAATGGGAAAGACTAGAGATCTCTTCAAGAAAATTAGAGATACCAAGGGAACATTTCACGCAAAGATGGGCTCTATAAAGGACAGAAATGGTATGGACCTAACAGAAGCAGAAGATATTAAGAAGAGGTGTCAAGAATACACAGAAGAACTGTACAAAAAGGATCTTCACAACCCAGATAATCATGATGGTGTTGTCACTGACCTAGAGCCAGACATCCTGGAATGTAAAGTCAAGTGGGCCTTAGAAAGCATCACTATGAACAAAGCTAGTGGAGGTGATGGAATTCCAATTGAGCTCCTTCAAATCCTGAAAGATGATGCTGTGAAAATGCTGCACTCAATATGCCAGCAAATTTGGAAAACTCAGCAGTGGCCACAGGACTGGAAAAGGTCAGTTTTCATTCCAATCCCAAAGAAAGGCAATGCCAAAGAATGCTCAAACTACTGCACAATTGCACTCATCTCACATGCTAGTAAAGTAATGCTCAAAATTCTCCAAGCCAGGCTTCAGCAATACATGAACCATGAACTTTCAGATGTTCAAGCTGGTTTTAGAAAAGGCAGAGGAACCAGAGATCAAATTGCCAATATCCGCTGGATCATGGAAAAAGCAAGAGAGTTCCAGAAAAACATCTATTTCTGCTTTATTGACTATGTCAAAGCCTTTGACTGTGTGGATCACAATAAACTGTGGAAAATTCTGAAAGAGATGGGAATACCAGACCACCTGATCTGCCTCTTGAGAAATTTGTATGCAGGTCAGGATGGAACAGTTAGAACTGGACATGGAACAACAGACTGGTTCCAAATAGGAAAAGGAGTACGTCAAGGCTGTATATTGTCACCCTGTTTATTTAACTTCTATGCAGAGTACATCATGAGAAACGCTGGACTGGAAGAAACACAAGCTGGAATCAAGATTTCTGGGAGAAATATCAGTCACCTCAGATATGCAGATGACACCACCCTTATGGCAGAAAGTGAAGAGGGACTGAAAAGCCTCTTGATGAAAGTGAAAGTGGAGAGTGAAAAAGTTGGCTTAAAGCTCAACATTCAGAAAATGAAGATCATGACATCCGGTCCCATCACTTCATGGGAAATAGATGGGGAAACAGTGGAAACAGTGTCAGACTTTATTTTTGGGGGCTCCAAAATCACTGCAGATGGTGACTGCAGCCATGAAATTAAAAGACGCTTACTCCTTGGAAGGAAAGTTATGACCAACCTAGATAGCATATTGAAAAGCAGAGACATTATTTTGCCAACAAAGGTTCGTCTAGTCAAGGCTATGGTTTTTCCTGTGGTCATGTATGGATGTGAGAGTTGGACTGTGAAGAAGGCTGAGCGCCAAAGAATTGAAGCTTTTGAACTGTGGTGTTGGAGGACTCTTGAGAGTCCCCTTGGACTGCAAGGAGATCCAACCAGTCCATTCTGAAGGCGATCAGCCCTGGGATTTCTTTGGAGGGAATGATGCTGAAGCTGAAACTCCAGTACTTTGGCCACCTCATGCGAAGAGTTGACTCATTGGAAAAGACTCTGATGCTGGGAGGGATTGGGAGCAGGAGGAGAAGGGGACGACAGAGGATGAGATGGCTGGATGGCATCACTAACTCGATGGATGTGAGTCTAGGTGAACTCCGAGGGTTGATGATGGACAGGGATGCCTGGCGTGCTGCAATTCATGGGGTTGCAAAGAGTCGCACATGACTGAGCGACTGAACTGAACTGAACTGAGGACACACAGAAGCAACTTATATGTCCATCAACAGATGAATGGGTAGTAAAATTGTGATACATATACACATTGGAATATTACTCAGCTATAAAAAGGAATACATTTGGGTCAGTTCTAATGAGGTGGATGAACCTAGAGCTGATTATACAGAGTGAAGTAAGTCAGAAAGAGAAAGATAAATATCATATCTTAACACATATATATGGAATCTAGAAAGATAGTATTGATGATCATGCTTGAAGGGCAGCAAAGGAGACACAGACATTTTGGACTCAGTGGGGGAAAGGAGAGGGTGGGATAATATGAGAGAATAACATTAAAACATACATTCAGATCAGTCAGTCGTGTCTGACTCTTGGCGACCCCATGAATCACAGCACGCCAGGCCTCCCTGTCCATCACCAACTCCTGGAGTTCACTGAGACTCACGTCCATCAAGTCAGTGATGCCATCCAGCCATCTCATCCTCTGTCGTCCCCTTCTCCTCCTGCCCCCAATCCCTCCCAGCATCAGAGTCTTTTCCAGTTAAATAGATAACCAGTGGTAGTTTGAAGTATGACAGCAGGGAACCCAAATCCAGTGCTCTATGACAAACTAGATGGATGGGACAGGGAGAGAGGTATACCTAATGCCTATTCATGTTGATGTTTGGCAAAAACCATCACTGTATTGTAAAGTAATTATCCTCTAATTTAAATATATATATATAATTTAAAAAATATTAGGGCTTTCTAATAATGTTGTCGTATGCTTATGGTAATTTACTCTCATTTAAACCTACAAACAGTTCCATTAGGTCGAGTTATTTTCATTTCATAAATGAGATTGAAATACAGAAAGTTTAAGGTCATAGTTTGTTATCTTTTACATAAATTCTTAATGATATCTAATTTCTAACATAAAGTTATTTCAGAGAGATTGCTGCTATATCAAATTAAAATGGGATTTGTTTCATTGAGTTTGTGCTAAATATATTTTATTATGATTCTTTGAAAGCCTCTTACCGGCCAGATTACTCTCAGATGATCTGATCAGTCCTCCATTAATTGATCAAGCCACATGTCAGAATATAAACTGATTTAACTTCTTCACACTGTTTCTTGACCACATTATATGACCTATTCATTAGCAACCATTTTTTTTTTTAGGATTCTTTATTCTCAGACCTTGTTTTTCAGTGGGTGCCACCAGCATTTTGAGAGATAATTCCCATTAGGCAAGGAGTATTCCACTTACTGTAATGCCTTAAACATGCATCCTGACCACCCCGCCCCACACACACACACTAAAGACAAGTAATGTCTTTCCCCAGTCATAATTTGCAAGGCTCCCTAAATGCACAGAGAACTGCTGAACTAATGAAAGATAAATTACCAACCCCTGCAGCCAGTGACTTATGTTCATTTACCTTACACCAGTAGTTAAGTGTCTCTTAGTTATCCGATACCCATAAGTGTTTGAAATCAGATTAGGGTTACCAGATTAAACAAATAAAACTATAGAACACCCAGTTATCTGCTAACTCTATATTACAGACAATATAATGCTAATCTCACATGTTGATCTCTTTTTAACCCACCAATTCAAGATCACTAACAAACTGGAAACTCAAGAATTTGAGATTTAGAAAAGCATATGTGAGAAACAGACATACAGAACAGAATTGTGGACATGGAGAGAGGGCAGGAGAGGGTGAGATGTATGGAAAGAGTAACATGGAAGCTTAACATTACCATATGTAAAACAGATAGCCAACAGGAATTTGCTGTATGGCTAAGAAACTCAAACAGAGGCTCTGTATCAACCTAGAGGGGTGGGATGGGGAGAGAGATGGGAGGGGAGTTCAAAAGGAAAGGGATATATGTATACCTATGGCTGATTCAGGTTGAAGTTTGACAGAAAACAACAAAATTCTGTAAAGCAATTATCCTTCAATAAAAAAAATAAGTTAAAAAAAAAGGATGTGTGAAAGGATGCTTTTCATTTTACATTTCAAACTTGCAATGACAAGAGAAATACTCTCATCACATAAAAATCTAATTTATATTAACAAATAGTCTGCTGACAGTGAGTAAAATCAGAATACTTATAGAAATTTATATTTCTCCTGGTACAGATAGTAGATATTTTTATTACTGAGCTGCAATGTAATTTATTAATAAATTCCACCATTGATCTAAAAAAAAGAGAGAGTCAGCAACTTCTGAAATAGAGCAAATCAGACTAAAATTATTTTATATCAAATTCCAAAAGGTTCATGAACTTAATTTCTTGTGGATTAAGTGATAAGGGAATTATAACAAGGATAACTTTAGTTTTCCTGATTGAACTGTGAAAACATAGAGTTGTAGTGTTTTGTGCAGTCTCTGCTGACATGACTGATCTTAAGAAGAAAAATTATAAGGCAGTGTCATCACATAATGTGAATAATGTAACATAATATGATATCTCAATGGAATATGTATTCATGTGCACCAGCTTTTCTGCTTGATTGTCTCAGATATTTTAAAAAATGACAGTTACTGAAGAAATGCTACAATAAATGAAAGATCTTTTAAACCACAGTAAAGAAACATAACAAAGCCATTATGAATGATGGAGCAAGTTTAGGAAAATGAAAGCTGCTATTAAAGATGGCAGGCTGTCACAACAACAAAAGTAGCAATCAGAGTAATCAAAGCAATAAAATAATACTTGCATTTAGTTTCTTTCAAGGAGTTAATATAATGGGCATCTTTTCTAAGTTAACAGTGTTGAATAGTGTTGGATAATAAAAATAGGAAAACTCAGATAAAAATCTCTAAATGGGAAGCAGATTAACATTATTTAGAGTCACCACTCTACATGCTCTTTTTCCTCAGATTTTTCTTTAAGATAATTTCCTTTATGTCCTTTTTACTTTCCTGTGCATGGTGATTTTTTTTTTCAGTGATCTAGTATTATTGAACTAGATTTATTGTTCCTTGATTTCATTAAATCTATAATCAAATAAAATGGGATAATTTTTATTTTTCAGAGCATATGATAAAATCTGAATTTCTTGTAATTATTTCCCCTGTTGTAAAATCACCATTTCTTTTGTAACTTTAAATAAGAAAGCTTTATAACTATATGATATAATTATCTCCACCTGGTATTCAGTGACACTCCATATGTTAATAAATGTCTTCTCAGATGGTGATGAAACATTGCAATGTGGAAAATACCTTATTTTGGCAACACCACACACAGGCTCATGTTTACTTTATTCTCAATGATGAATATCCCATATAATAACAAAAGAGTAATTAATTTGACTGTTTGTGGAAGGTTACCTCAGAGCACTTTATGGCTTACATTAGCATTTTTGCCACATCTTTTTTTTTTTTTTTCCATTGAAGGATAATTGCTTTACAGAATTTTGTTGTTTTCTCTCAGACCTCCACATAATAAGCTATCAGATCAGATCAGATCAGTCGCTCAGTCATGTCCAACTCTTTGCGACCCCATGAATCACAACACGCCAGGCCTCCCTGTCCATCACCAACTCCCGGAGTTCACTCAGACTCACATCCATCGAGTCAGTGACACCATCCAGCCATCTCATCCTCTGTCGTCCCCTTCTCCTCCTGCCCCCCATCCCTCCCAGCATCAGAGTTTTTTCCAGTGAGTCAATTCTTTGCATGAGGTGGCCAAAGTATTGGAGTTTCAGCTTCAGCATCATTCCTTCCAAAGACATCCCAGGGCTGATCTCCTTCAGAACGGACTGGTTGGATCTCCTTGCAGTCCAAAGGACTCTCAAGAGTCTTCTCCAACACCACAGTTCAAAAGCATCAATTCTTCGGCTCTCAGCCTTCTTCACAGTCCAACTCTCACATCCATACATGACCACAGGAAAAACCATAGCCTTGACTAGACGCACCTTTGTTGGCAAAGTAATGTCTCTGCTTTTGAATATGCTATCTAGGTTGGTCATAACTTTCCTTCCAAGGAGTAAGCATCTTTTAAAGGTATACATATATCCCCTCCCTTTTGAACCTCCCTCCCATCTCCCTCCCCATCCCACCCCTCTAGGTTGATACAGAGCCTCTGTTTGGGTTTCCTGAGCCATACAGCAAATTCCCATTGGCTATCTATTTTACACACGGTAATGTAAGTTTCCATATTACTCCTTCCATACATCTCACCCTCTCCTCCCCTCTCCCTATGTCCATAAGTCTATTCTCTATGTCTGTTTCTCCACTGCTGCCTTGTAAATTCTTCAGTACCATTTTTCTAGATTCAGTATGTATGCATTAGAATATGATATTTATCTTTCTCTCTGACTCACTTCACTGTGTATAACAGATTCTAGGTTCATCCACCTCATTGGAAATGAATCAAATGTGTTCCTTTTTATGGCTGAATAATATTCCATTGTGTATATATGTACCACAACTTCTTTATGCAATGCATTCATCTGTCAATGGACATCTACGTTGTGTCCATGTTCTAGCTATTATAAATAGTGCTGTAATGAACAGTGAGATAAACGTGTCTTTTTCATTTTGGTTTCCTCAGGTTTTGGTGTCCTCCCACTAGGAGTGGGATTGTTGGGTCACATGCTGGTTTTATTCCTGGTTTTTTAAGGAATCTCCATACCATCTTCCATACTGGCTGTTATCAATTTACATTCCCACCAACAGCGCAAAAACATTCCCTTTTCTCCACACCCTCTCCAGGATTTATTGTTTGTAGATTTTTTGATGATGGCCATTCTGACCATTGTGAGGTGATATCTCATTGTAGTTTTGATTTGCATTTCTCTGATAATGAGCAGTGTTGAGCATCTTTTCATGTGTTTGTTAGCCATCTGTATGTCTTCTTTGAAGAAATGTCTGTTTATGTCTTTTTCCCACTTTTTGATTGGATTGCTTGTTTTCCTGTTATTGAGTTGTATGAGAGGCTTGGAAATATATTTTGGAAATTAATCCTTTGTCAGTCGTTTTATTTGCTATTATTTTCTCCCATTCTGAGGGTTGTCTTTTCACCTTGCTTATGGTTTCCTTTGCTGTGCAAAAAGCTTTTAAGTTTAATCAGGTCCCACTTGTTTACTTTTGTTTTTATTTCCATTACTCTAGGAGGTGGGTCATAGAGGATATTGCTTTTATTTGTGTCATCAAGTGTTCTGCCTATGTTTTCCTCTAAGAGTTTTATAGTTTCTGGTCTTACATCTAGGTCTTTAATCCATTTTGAGTTTATCTTTGTGTACAGTGTTAGGAAGTGTTCTAATTTCATTCTTTTGCATGTAGCTGTCCAGTTTTCCCAGCACCATTTATTGAAGAGGCTGTCTTTGCCCCATTGTATAGTCTTGCCTCCTTTGTCAAAAATAAAATACCCGTAGGTGCATGGATTTATTTCTGAACTTTCTATCTTGTTCCATTGGTCTATATTTCTGTTTTTGTGCCAGTACTGTACTGTCTTAATGACTGTAGCTTTGTAGTATAATCTGAAGTCTTGATTATACTACAAGGAAGCTTGATTCCTCCAGCTCCATTCTTCTTTCTCAAGATTGCTTTGGCTATTTGGGGTCTTTTGTGTTTCCATATGAATTGTGAAATTTTTTGTTCTAGTTCTGTGAAAAATGTCATTGGTAATTTGATAGGGATCCCACTGAATTTGTAGACTGCAGTTGGTTGTATAGTCATTTTCACAATATTGATGCTTCCTACCCAAGAACATGGAATATCTCTCCATCTGTTTATGTCATCTTTAATTTCTGCCATCAGTGTCTTATAAATCATAAATGGCTGATAAATTTTGTCAGTGGCTTTTTCTGCATCTATTGAGATTATCATATGGTTTTCATATTTCAATTTGTTAATATGGTGTATCACATTGATTGATTTTCATAAAATGAAGAATCCTTGTTTCGCTGGAATAAACCCAACCTGATGATAGTGTGTGAGCATTTTGATGTGTTGCTGAATTCTGTTTGCTAAAATTTTGTTGAGGATTTTTGCATCTATGTTCATCAGTGTTATTGGCCTGTAGTTTTCTTTATGTGTGTTGTCTTTGTCTGGTTTTGGTGATGGTGGCCTTATTCAACGAGTTTGAAAGTGTTCATTCTTCTGCAATTTGTTGAAAGAGTTTTAGAAGGATAAGCATTAGCTCTTCTCTAAATGTTTGATAGAATTCTCCTGTGAAGCCATCTGGTCCTGGGCTTTTGTTTTTTGTGAGATTTTTTTTTATCACAGCTTCAATTTCAGTGCTTGTAATTAGGTTGTTCATACTTTCTATTTCTTCCTGGTTCAGTCTTGGAAGATTGAACTTTTCTAAGAATCTGTCCAGTTCTTCCAGGTTATCCATTTTATTGCCATATAGTTGTTCATAATACTCTCTTACAATCCTTTGTATTTCTGCATTGTCTGTTGTCCTCTCCTTTTTCATTTCTAATTTTGTTGATTTGATTCTTCTCTCTTTTTTTCTTGATGAGCCTGGCTAAAGTTTTGTCAATTTTGTTTATCTTCTCAAAGAACCATCTTTCAGTTTTATTAATCTTTACTATTGTTTCTTTCATTTATTTCTGCTCGGATCTTTATGGTTTCTTTCCTTCTACTAATTTTGGGGTTTTTTTGTTCTTCTTTTTCCAGTTGCTTTAGGTGTAAAGTTAAGTTGTCTATTTGCTGTTTTTCTTGTTTCTTGAGGTAGGATTGTATTGCTATAAACTTCCCTCTTAGAACTGCTTTTGCTGCATCTCATAGGTTTTGAGAATCTGTGTTCATTGTCATTAGTTTCTAGAAATTTTTTGATTTCCCTTTTGATTTCTTCAGTAACCTGTTGGTTATTTTGAAACATATTGTTTAATCTTGGAGAAGGCAATGGCAACCCACTCCAGTACTCTTGCCTGGAAAATCCCATGGATGGAGGAGCCTGGTAGGCTGCAGTCCATGGGGTTGCAAAGAGTCAGACACAACTGAGCGACTTCACTTTAACTTTTCACTTTCATGCACTGGAGAAGGAAATGGCAACCCACTCCAGTGTTCTTGCCAGAAGAATCCCAGGAATGGCAGAGCCTGGTGGGCTGCCATCTATGGGGTTGCACAGAGTCAGACACGACTGAAGTGACTTAGCAGCTTAATCTCTATGTGTTTGTGTTTCTTACAGTTTTTTTTCTTGTAATTGATATCTAGTATTATTGCATTGTGATTGGAGAAGATGCTTGATATGATTTAAATTTTCTTAAATTTACTAAGGTTTGATTTGTGACCCAAGATGTGGTCTATCCTGAAGAATGTGCACTTGAGAAGAAGGTGTATTCTTCTGCATTTGGATGGAATATCCTGAAGATATCAGTGGGATCTGTCTTATCTAATGTATCATTTAAGACTGTGTTTTATACTAATTTTCTGTTTTGATGACCTCTCCATTGGTGTGAGTAGGGTGTAAAGTCTCCTACTATTATTGTGTTACTGTCAATTTCTCCTTTTATGTCTGTTAGTGTTTGTCTTATGTACTGAGGTGTTCCTATGTTAGGTGCATAGATATTTACAGTTATTGTCTTCTCTCGGATTGATCCCTTGATCATGATGTCGTGTCCTTCCTTATCTCCTGTAATCTTCTTTATTTTAAGGTCTATTTTGTCCGATATGAGGACTGCTACTCCAGCTTTCTATTGCTTCCCAATTGTATGGAATATATTTTTCCATCCTCTCACTTTCAGTCTATAAGTGTCTTTGGGTCTGAAGTGAGTTTCTTGTAGAGAGCATATATATGGGTATTGTTTTTGTATCCATGCAGCCAGTCTCTGTCTTTTAGTTGGAGCATTTAATCCATTTACATTTAATGTAATTATTGATATATATGTTCCTATTGCCATTTTCTTAATTGTTTGGGGTTGATTTTGCATATCTTTTTTATTCTCTTGTATTTCTTGACTATATAAGCCCCTTTAACATTTGTTGTAAAGCTGGTTTAGTGGTACTGAATTCTTTTAACTTTTGCTACTCTGAAAAGCTTTTTATTTTTCCATCAGTTTTGAATGAGATCCTTGCTGAGTATTGTAACCTTGGTTGTAGATTCCCTTTCCCTTTCCCTTTCATTTCAAGGAAATGTAGATTTCCCTTTCAATACTTTAAAAATATTCTGCCATTCCCTTCTGGCCTGCAGAGTTTCTGCTGAAAGATCAGCTGTTAAGCATATAGGGTTTCCCTTCTATGTTACTTGTTGTTTCTCCCTTGCTGCTTTTAATATTCTTTCTTTGTGTTTAGTCTTTGTTAGTTTGATTAGTATGTGTCTTGGCATGTTTCTCTTTTAGGTTTATCCTGTATGGGACTCTTTGTGCCTCATGGACTTCATTGACTATTTCCTTTCAGCTATTTTCAACTATAATCTCTTTAAAAAATTTCTCATACCCTTTCTTTGTCCCTTCTTCTTCTGGAACTCCTATAAATGGAATGTTGGTGCATTTGATTTGTTCCAGAGGTCTCTGAGGCTATCATCAGTTCTTTTCATTCTTTTTACTTTATTCTGCTCTTCAGAAATTATTTCCACCATTTTATCTTCCAGCTCACTGATTTGTTCTTCTGCTGAAGATATTCTGCTATTGATTACTTCTAGAGTATTTTTAATTTCAGTAATTGTGTTTTGTCTCTGAATGTTTATTCTTTAATTCTTCTCAGTCTTTGTTAATTGATTCTTGCATTTTCTCCATTTTGTTTTCAAGGTTTTGATCATGTTTACTATCATTATTCTGAATCTTTTTTTAGGTATTTTGTCTATTTCTTCTTCATTTATTTGGACTTCTGTGTTTCTAGTTTGTTCCTTCCTTTGTGTAGTATTTCTCTGCCTTATCATTATTTTTTTTAACTTATTGTGTTTGAAGTCTCCTTTTCCCAGGTTTAAAGGAAAGTTGAATTCTTTCCTTGAAGAAGATTGAATTCTTTCTTCCTTTTGGTTTCTGCCTTCCTAAGTTTGGCCCAGTGGTTTGTGTAAGCTTCCTATAGGGTGAGATTTGTGCTGTGTTTTTGTCTGTTTTTCCTCTAATGGGCAAGGCTGAGTGAGGTGGTAATCCTGTCTGCTGATGATTGAGTTTGTATTTTGTTTGTTTGTTGTTTAGATGAGGCATCCTGTACAGGGTGCCACTGGTAGTTGGGTGATGCCAGGTCTTATATTGAAGTGGTTTCCTTACAGTGAGTTCTCACTATTTGATACTCCCTAGGGTTAGTTCTCTGGTAGTCTAGGCTCTAGACTCTGGAGTCAGTGCTTGCATGCCAAAGGCTCCAGGCTTGATCGCTGGTCAAGAAAGAAGATTCCACAAGTGGTTTGTTATGGCATTAAGTGAGATTAAAACAAATATCCCAAAACAAGAAACCAAAGATGAACCCCAGACAAGTGGTAGTTACAAAATCAGGCAAATAATAATTAAAATAATGGAATATACACATATACATATATACCCATGAGCAAAGTCAAAACAGTCCAACAAAAATAAAGTACCATAGATTGACCCGGTGAACAAAGGAAATCAAAAATTATATTTACCAGTTAAGAACAAAACTAACTAAAGCACAAACTGGAAAACAAAACTAAAGCAAGGTGCCAAGTGGGGAATAAAGCAATGAAAACAAAACTAACAAATATGTTGAGAGGAAAGGAAAGAAAGAAATGAAAGAAAGAATAAATAGACAAAGTTAAATAGAGGTAGATGAAGAAGATTTATATACATTAAAGATTAACCGCAAGGGGAAAAGAACAGTAGGAAGGCAAAAAAAGGAATAAATGTAGAATAAATATAATAGGTTTAAAACATTAACAATTAAAATTATAAAAAAGAGAAATTATTAAAAAAAGAAAATGAACAAAATAAATAAAAAAGAAAATGGAAGAAGAAAGAAAAAGAAAAAAAAAGGTATACACCCATAAGTAAAATAAAAACCGTCCAACAAAAATAAAGTACAATAGGTTGATCCGGTAAACAAAGAAAAGCAAAAATTGTATCTACCAGAACAACACTAACTACAGCACAAACTGGAAAATGAAATTAAAGCAAGGTGCCAATTGGGGATTAAAGCAATGAAAATAAAACTAACAACTATTTTGGGAGGAAAGGAAAAAAAAAAAGAAAGAATAGGTATGCAAAGTTAAATAGAGGTAGATGAAGAAGACTTATATACATTAAAGATTAATTACAAGGGGAAAAGAATAGTAGGAAAAGCAAACAATGGAATAAATGTAGAGAAAATAATAGTAGGTTTTAAAAATTAAAAATAAAAGAAAAAGGGAAAACTCCATAGAACTGCAAAAACCCAACACAGAGGCAGAGGTTTATAACAACAATAAAAAATGTGACTGAGAAACAAACAAAAAAAAAAGCTCAAAAGTTTAATTAGATTTCATAGTGCCAATAAAATCAACAACTACAACAGAGGGGGGAAAAGGGGAAGAAAAAGAAAAAAAAAAAATCCAAAAGAATCTGCAGAACAAGTCAAAACATAAGAATAATAAATGTTTTTCTTGAGTCACTGCTGTCAGAGTCCTTTCCCTCGCTGGAAGTCACAGTCCACCTTACCTCCCTTGAATGCCCTTCAACATGGTACTGATCTCTGGACCCGCTGTGGGGGCAGCTCAGATTCTAACCTGGTCCTATTTCTGTGTGTTCTTTCCTCCATTGTCCACAGCTATCAAAACTAGTGCATTTTATTTTGTGGGCGCTCTCAATGACCTTTTATATATTCCATAGACACAGAGTCTGCCTAGTTGATCGTGTGGATTTAATCTGTATCTTGTACAGCTGGTGGGAAGGTTTTGGGTCTTCTTCCTTATCAACACTGCCCATGGGTTTCAATTGTGGTTTTATTTCCACCTCTATGTATGGGTCATCCACTGGGGTTTGCTCCTGAGACTGCCCTGGAGGACCTGGGTTTGCCCCTTTGAAGGCCAGGTGTGGAGGCAGTGCAGCTGCTTGGGTCGCAGGGATTCTGGCAACATCAGGTACTCAAGGGAGTTGGCAGCTAGGGCAGAAGGAAATAGTGCTTTAGAAGGGTATGGCAACCAGTATTGGCCAAAATGCTCCAGTATTCTTGCCTAGAAAACCCTCCTCCCTCCCTGACAGAGAAGCCTGGCAGGCCACAGTCTACAGGTTCTCAAAGAGTTGGACACTACAGAAGTGACCCTGTGCTTATAGATGCAAGACTTTTTTATGTCTGTGGCAGCTCTGCCCCAGTGAGAGTTGAGCATGAAGGCAGCGTGCCTGCTTGGCTTGTGGGGACCCTGGAGGCAGCAAGTGTACAGGGACTTGGACTGCCTTTGCGGCAGGAGTTATGGCCCTATCAGAGTCTTTTTTTTTTTTTTTGAGCCTCTTGTAACTGGTGATTAGAAGGCCTCTTTGGCCAGTCTTTCTCTGTAGCTCTGCCGTCAGGCACTTAGAGGGCTACCTTGCTGGGATCCTTCTCTGTTGTTCAGCGTGTCAGGCACATAGAGGGGGCCCCCCTGTTTGGGGTCCTACTCTTAGATCAGCGCATCAGGCACTTAAAGGGGCTCCCTGGGTGGAGTCCTATTCTGTAGTTCAGTGCGGCAGGCATTTGATGGGCCAGCCTCTCTATTGTTCAACCAACAATGCTGGTGTGTGGGGAGAGAGAGAGACTATGGTGATGGCTCCACCCCTTCCGTGGGACTCAGCAGTATTGCCTTGCTTCCATGGTTGCCTGGCTTTCCTCCACAGGCATTTCCCACCACAATGTCACATCCCCTCGATCCATCTCTCTGCAGTCAACAGCAGCCCTCACCCTGGGATTATTCCACAATCCCTGAACTCCAGTTGCCAGCTGCTGCGCCTTCCAGGGAACCTGCGTCCCTGTCCTGGGTATGTATGGCTGTGGCAAGGACTGTCTGATTCTCATTCCATTTACGCTGTTTCACTCTCAGTCTTAAATGTTTTCTCCTCTGAGTCAGACAATTGCCTGGATGTGGGAATCGGACTTCTGTTTTAGTTCCCCCACCCGCTGAGGGCAGGTCCAGTCCTACTAACACTCCTGCTTTTCCCCCTAGTTCCTTCATCCTACCAAGATTTGCATGGTTCTATATATTATTTTCCACTGGTCAGGTACTCCTGTCCGCTCTCAACTGCTGTTCCGCGTGAACTTCTGTGTCTGAAGGTGTATTCCTGATGTATCCATGGAGAAAGATGTACTCCATGTCCACCTGCTCCTCTGCCATCTTGTTCTCTTTTGCCACACCCTTTAATGTTTAAGGGACTCCAGCTCTGCTGGGTCATTTTACTAAAGCTCCATAGAATCCACAACAAAACCAATTTATTCACAGTATATGACACTCTCTCTATGCTTTCTTTAATCCAATGCACAATCTATAGGCCTCAACCATTAAAGCTTTCGTTATAACTTTGTTCTTTTGTAAAAAAAAAAAAAAAAAAAAAATCTCTAAAGATCTGAGAAATGCTGCTTTTTCTTTAGCAACAACTTCCTCCATAGCAGCAAGATACATAGAGTGCGGTATACCAGATCCCTTTAATCCTAGTTAAAGAAAGTAAGTAAGTAAAGTCGCTCAGTTGTGTCAGACTCTGCGACCCGGTGGACTGTAGCCCACCAGGCTCCTCTGTCCTTGGGATTCTCCAGGCAAGAATACTGGAGTGGGTTGCCATTTCCTTCTCCAGGGGATCTTCCCCACCCAGGGATTGAACCCAGGTCTCCCGCATTGCAAGCAGACGCTTTAACCTCTGATCATTCAAAGAAAGCTAGCCTCAAATTCAGGGTGATGGGCACCTCCTCAGGGGGCCGGAGTTTCACGTACTGTTTTTAACCACAGCTGTTCATGACAACCCCAACTGCAAATTCCAGTGTGCGTCTTTGTCTTATTTCCAAATTTTTTAAAAAACAATCTTATGTCATAAGAGTTCAAAGTACTTAAAAAAGCTGTTAATTCTAAGAAAATAGGCTGCTAAAGAAGAAAGACTTTGATTAATATTAAAAAGAGGCAAGGCAGCGCTTTCCATAGCTCATGTTAATAAGGTCTGCCTGATACCTGTTCCTCTGGATAAAAATGACTTAGTATGTGCGTATGTTCAAGATATAAAATATAAAGCACTAGCTGTCACTCCATTTGTAGACCTCTGTGATCAAATTCCCTAAATTAAAGTTAAAAGAAAAATCAAAATTTTAACTTATTTTAGGGGTAAAGTTTGTATCAAAGAACAGAGTGAAGTCTTTTCAAAAATATGTGCATGTGCACTAAGTCCCTTCAGTCATGTCTGACTGGGGCACCCCATGGACTATGGCCCACCAGGTTCCTCTGTCCATGGGATTTCCCAGGCAAGAATACTGGAGTGGGTTGCCATTTCCTACTCCAGGGGATCTTCCCGACCCAGGGATCAAACATGCATATTTTACATCTCCGCCTTTGCCAGGCAGGTTTTTTACCACTAGGGCCACTTGGGAGGTCCTTTTCAAAAATATGGCACTTTCTAAATTTGAACTTGTGGAAGGAGAGATCCCAGGTCACTACACAGGAAAACTGCTGTTCCTGATGAGGGTTTCAGGGGTCTCGAATGAGATGTGTTTCTTACAACCACCAGGGTAACTTGATTTTAGGGTATTATTGTGATTTAAACTTACATGTACCATATCAGTTACCAATGCACTAATATTGCAGTTATATTATACTTTCTTCTGAATGATTTTAGTGTCCTTTAGGTCCTTGAGACACCAAGTTGTAATGCCACTATTCCAAAGTGCTAGGTTTCTAATTCACAATCAGGAGATCATGATCTTCCGAATAGGAAATGGCTCATTATTTATTTTTAATCTTTAGTGTAAAGACTTTGTCCTGGGAGTCCACCAGCTGTGTGATATCAGTTTCCCACCCCAGTCCTCAGTTCTTGGTCTGTAAAACATGGAGTTTTTGACTGGATGATCTCTGAAGTCCTTTGTAGCTCTGACATTCTTTTCGTCTGTGATTCATTATATTATTTTATGAATAAACTTCTAAGTAGTTTACTTTTTCTTGTTTCTTTCTCAATAGCATTCTTAAAAATGAAAAAGCGTGTGGTTCTACCTTTGCAAACTCTTATGTCTGGTCCCTAATTAAGAAAAATAAGAATGAAGCAAATTAAGAAATGTGTATGTTGTTTTTCTTACCACTATTTCAAAAATGTATGTGATTATTGTATGGTATAAAAGTCTTCTTAATTTTAGGCTCTCACACTGGTACACCTGAAGTGAGGTACCACTCCTCATAGGGCAGCACACGTCTCAGGCCTATTGTGGCTATTTTCTGCACATCTCTATCGCATGTGGAGGTGAATTCTGTACACAGGCAACATCAATAACATTTATATCCCCTTTGTCAAATGTAGGTTTAGAAATTTATCTTAGTATTCTGGTGCTTCTAACCCTCTTTGATTGTAACTGCTGCTGCTGCGTCGCTTCAGTCGTGTCCGACTCTGTGCGACCCCACAGACGGCAGCCCACCAGGCTTCCCGTCCCTGGGATTCTCCAGGCAAGAACACTGGAGTGGGTTGCCATCTCCTTCTCCAATGCATGAAAGTGAAAAGTGAAAGTGAAGTCGCTCAGTCCTGTCCGACTCTAGCGACCCCATGGACTGCAGCCTACCAGACTCCTCCGTCCATGTGATTTTCCAACTTTCTTTTCAAAAAACTAGGTTTATTTCATAAATTTATGAACAAAAATGCATTCCATTCCTTATAATTACATAACTTCCTTGTAAGGTTTGATGTCTTTGTTGATTGTAGGTTTTGTTCCAGCTAAATGATCAACAGCTTTTCCACAAAGAAGATTTTTTGATTAATGTCCATTTTTATCTCTTAAAAGGATCCTTCCCGGCCATTGGGGTGGAAACGTTCTGCCCCAGCTTCCTGAGAGCAGGGTTTTTAAATAGCCTCCAGGCCCCGCATCCAGCGCCAGGGGGAGGATCTTTGCCCCCCAGGATTCCTGCTGGTAGGTATTTCAGGTGAAGTTTTCTGCCACCAGACACAGCAGTAGAACTGTGCTTACAATTGACACACCCACAATACAGAAATAAATATTTCTGAAATATATTGTTGAACAGAAGTGCAAGTGGCTTTTTGATTAATAGATGAAGAAACCACATTTGTGATGCATAATGCTCCAAGAATAATGTAAAGGAAGTGGAAGAAGGATCTCTAAACTGAGCATCTGATCAGTATAGTGCTGCCTCTTTCTTCTAGGGAAGATTTTTCATAAATAAAAACAAGAGATTCAGGTCCCAAATTTGTAACTCAAGAATAAAACAAGGTCGAATTTAAGCCACTTTACCACTTGGAATTGGCTAGAAAAGAGAGTTTAAAACAGTTTAATTAACTGAAAAATAATTCTGTATTTATAGTTTACAGAGATTTAAATAAAGTTCCATTTCACTAAAGAAAAATGATTTGAAAAAAAGTGAGAAAGTAGCAAATGTGACATTTAACATTAACAAAAAGACAATTCTGAGTAAGAAAATTAATGCACACTTTTCCCTAGAAATATCAATCTGACCAAAACCATATTTTATCAAAGAAGAATAACAAAATATAAGATATTGAATCTTTTAAAATATAATTTCAAAATTTAGTAAATCACTTTGTATTATCCTTATCCATTATCCATTATCCTTAGTATTATGATAATCATAAATTGTGTTATTATTGTTATTTTGTAAAATATCCAGCTTTCTTCCTCCCTTTTACATGAAGCATGCAAGTCCATTTTACATGTGTTTAGAAAAATGGAATTAGGATATTGATCCTTGAATTTTTATCATAATTCTTGTGTTTTTTGTATCATAGATAATACTATGCTACTAATTATGGTAATGATCCTATATTTTCACAAGGGTGATCCAGCCAGCCAAATAATGAGAGCATTTGAAAAACTAGGGAATAAAATGGAAACAAAATCTCATCATGCAAATTTCTTACTTTTCTTAGCAAAATTATGCCATCAATGCCTAAAATTATTACACTGACTTTTTTCATTTGCCTTTCAATTACCCTTGCCTACTTTCAATTACTCTTTCCTACAAAAAGTAACAAACCATAGTATGCTTCCATGTCATTTGGTTTTATCATTGGATAATTACTGAAGTGGCCAACAATGCCATGGATAAAGTAGGGACCAAAATTATATGAAACAAAAATTAGCAATTTTTATTCTCATGAGTGTGATGCCACCCTTTTTTTCTCTCTAGAACAAAGTGGTATCAGTTGCATAGAAATTTTATTGTTGTTGTTGGTGGTGGTGGTGGTAGTGATGGTAATGTTGCAAAAAATTAGAAATAGAAGTCTATATAAACTGAGCTCTCAGAGTTAACTGCAAATATAAAAAATGTAGCTTTCATATATATTATTAAGATTTCACCGATTGGAATTGGAGAGATGAACGGATGATTTGTAGTTTGATAGTTTAATCTTTAACTCTTAATGACAAATCTTGGTGGATTTAGGTATGTTTGGCAGAAATGACAATATGAACTTCAGTAGAGACTTGAATTGTTCAACATTACTGGTAAAAGTGATAACCCTTGTCATTTAGCCACTGAGAATGATAGAAGCAAGATAGTGTTTCTATAACACATACACAAAAACAACTTTCCAGAGAGGAATCTAGAAGGACACTAGCACTCTGTTCATCTAAGCTTTCAGCCAAATTCGCCTCCAGCCTTCATGGGAGATAAAACAGTTCAGTTTTCATTACTTATATACAAATCAGGTATAACAAAATTGCTTCATAAAAAAAATTATAGATCTAAACTTGTTCCTATTCCCCCAAAGTGAAATAAACTGAACTGACTTTTTCTGGCTTATATCACTTTGATAAGTGATCCCTGTATACTTTCTCTGGTATTTTTCAGTAATCATGCTATGATTTCAAAGGTAATTTTATCTTCTTTCATTCAGCTATAGTTTATTTCCCAAGAATTTGCTGTATAATTGTGTGTAAAGAAGGGTAAGCAACGATCATGAGAAGTTTTTATCGTTTCATGTTAAAAAGGAAAAAACTAAGCTATTTATCTGCTATCTACTAGCTGAGTGACTCCTTGGGTTTAAGACACCATTTGAGGACACAAAGCACTCCTTCCTTTAACCTGTATCATGGTACTTTTAAAAAGCTGGCCAGAGGTTGATGGCTACTGGGCAGAAATTAATTTTCTTTCTACCAATTGGTTATATGTCACAGAACTTTCAGGGTCTCATAGATATTCACTATGTCATTCAAAGAATCAGAAAATCTGTTCTAATTATGATACTAATTTAGTTCCCAATTACTTCCTTAATCAAATTTAAATGAGATACATGATTATGCCTTGTATAAAATAGGTTATTTGCATTCATGTCACACTGTTCTATTAAGGAATAATATTTTTGCAATGTTTTTACACTAATAATAAAAGAATCACTGAATCATGAGAACCAGAAAGCAGACTAGTCTGAAATCTGTATTTATGTAATGGCTGTCAATTGTTTATATGACCTTTCTCATTTCTAGAAGGGTTGTAGTAAAGGGTTATTATTCTTAGTTTCAAATAGAGAAAAATACCAGGAAGTGATGGGCTGAAAATTGAATACCAAATATATTCATATGTTATTGTGGTGCTTTTCAAATAGTAGTCACTCAGTGAAGCAAGAAAATCCCAGGAGAGAAGGCAGGAAGAGTGGGGAGGGGAGCTAACACAAGCAAAGTGGATGGGGAAAGAAAGGAAAAATAATTATAAAAAGACATAAGTCAATTTATATTTTTTTTTAATCAAACTCTTCCCCATTGTATTCCTCCCTATTAAATTCAAATTCTATCTCCTTGAATTAATATCCTTCTTGGAAATACGTCATCCATGTATAATCTACAATGATAAAGTTGGTCTCTTTGCTCCACCTAGTTATTCCTTTGATCTATTTCTGTGGTCAAACAGTATTTGAAAGTGAGACAGAACATTTTGTATGCCATAGTGTACTGATTATTCATAGGGTCTTAGACTGATGACTCACCTTATGACAGACTCTACCTTTACACTTTTGATGGTTTCATATGCTTACAATAAACAGAGAAAATCAGAGTAATGAAGTTGTTGAGAAATAGAATTATTCACTAATAATGATGATGCAATAATATTTGGAAGAGGCACTGGTCCAATTTTCTGTCCAAAGTTACAGCAATAACTCTGACATCATGTGACATCTTAAATTTACATAAGATCCAAACATTACAATGTATCTTGAAAACTTATTTATAAAATATAAAGGCATATCCATTAAGCTCAGAAGGTAATACCTTAGGTTGAGGTTGACTATGATTAGCTCAAAAAATCTACCTTACACTTTTCTAACAGTGTCATTGTGGAAGACTTGATGCTATTTTTCATTAATGAAATAATTCATATATATAGAGGTTAGATTCTAGGCCAAACCTAGATATATACCTTAAACTAAGAAGCTTTTTTAATTATGAGTAAAGTCCAGAAAACAGCAATCACAGAAAGCAGTCTACAAGTGGAATTTAGAAATAGATAAATTCTAAAAGAAAAAAATCATTGTTGAAGGTCTTCCTAATACTTCCTTTGTGGTTCGTTTGGAAGCTCTTTAATTGTTGAGGGGATATTCTTCTGAAACACCATCTCAGTTTGTCTACCTATGCTTTAAATATAATGCTATATATAAAACACCTTTTTTGAGATTTTTAC
Organism: Bubalus kerabau; assembly: GCF_029407905.1. Lineage (NCBI taxonomy): Eukaryota > Metazoa > Chordata > Mammalia > Artiodactyla > Bovidae > Bubalus > Bubalus kerabau. The sequence continues at coordinate 88,265,645 of NC_073625.1, forward strand.
CTGGTTGGATGGAATCACCGACTCAATGGACATGGGTTTGTATGGACTCTGGGAGTTGGTGATGGACAGGGAGGCCTGGCGTGCTGCGGTTCATGGGGTCTCAAAGAGTCGAACACGACTAAGTGACTGAACTGAACTGAACTTGAGTTTTTCTCCATTGCATGCCATATGTTAGGTTCAAGGTAAATGACGGGGTAAATAGCTTTTTTCACCTTGCTTTGCCAATTTTGTGAGACTTCCTGTCTGTTTACTCTGAGTCAGTTTAAAAAACAACTCTGAACACATGAGGACTCAAACACTAGGCTTGCAATTATTAGGTATAGCAGTTCAGTTCAGTCACTCATTCGTGTCTGACTCTTTGCATCCCTATGGACTGCAGCATGCCAGGCTTCCCTGTCCATCACCAACTCCCAGAGCTTGCTCAAACTAATGTCCATTGAGTCAGTTATGCCATCCAACCATCTCATCCTGTCCTCCCCTTCCCCTCCTGCCTTCAAACTTCCCCAGCATCAGGGTCTTTTCCAGCGAGTCAGTTCTTCACATCAGGTGGCTAAAGTATTGAAGCTTCAGCCTCAGCATCAGTCCTTCCAATGAACTCCCAGGACTGGTCTCCTTTAGGATTGACTGGTTGGATCTCGTTGCTGTCCAAGGACTCTCAAGAGTCTTCTCCAACACCACAGTTCAAAATCATCAAGTCTTTGGTGCTCAGCTTTCTTTATAGTCCAACTCTCGCATCCATGCATGACTACTGGAAAAACAATACCTTTGACTAGACAGAGCTTTGTTGGTCAAGTAATGTGTCTGCTTTTTAATATGCTGTCTAGGTTCGTCATTGCTTTTCTTCCAAGGAGCAAGTGTCTTTTAATTTCGTGGCTGTGGTCACCATCTGCAGTAATTTTGGAGCCCCCCAGCCCACAAAAAAAATAAAATCTGTCACTGTTTTCATTGTTCCCCCATCTACTTGCCATGAAGTGATGGGACCAGATGCCATGATCTTCATTTTTTGAATGTTGAGTTTTAAGCCAGCTTTTTCACTCTCCTCTTTCACTTTCATCAAGAGGGTCTTTAGTTCCTCTTTGCTTTCTGCCATGAGGGTGGTGTCATCTGCATATCTAAGGTTAATCATTAGGTATATGATTAATAGTAATATTTAATATCATTTATTTTTTGCCTTTGGAAAGAGGTTTGGATGAGCCTTTTACTCAAGTAACCAGACTTTTTCATATCCTCACTGCTGTCTCCTGAAAGTAATTGTTAAGACATGAATTCACAATTCAAGTTTCTATAAACCAATAACAGATCCAACTAGACCATTTCTATAGCAAAGGACATACAGTGCCAAGCCAATATTAAAATGTCTTTGAAGTATGTTAGCAATGATTATCAGTATTTTCCTTTCCATATTTCATGTGAAATCCTATATGGAGTCAGGGCAAATATTGCATGCACTATTATCCTGTCAAAAAAATTTTATTGAGAAGGCATATAGTTTAGATATTAGAAATAAGCCAGGAAAAATAAGTAAGGTTGAAGTGGCAGAGACTCTAGGATCTAGTGAATATTATATTATCAGATTTTGATGCATAAGAGTACTGCAGAAAGGCATTAATGTAAATATATAAGACTGGATGGCAGGCTTTGAAGGAATATACAGTGAGTTAAGAAAAATGGTATGAACTCAGTTTATCAAGGGAAATCAACAATGGAAAAGTATATATCTTTTAAATACAATCAAACTGCAGTTTAGAAAAATCAAAATAAACTGTTCCATTTCTTTATATGTTCAGGCATCCTAAAAAAAAAAAAATTAGTACCTTTGTTTTCAGTCTACAATTGGATATTTAAAACTTAATCACTTTTGAAAAAATTTCTACTTGCTACAGTTCTCCTGTGAATGATTATTCTTTTTATATTTTTTGGTAGTATTTATGGCAAATTTCTTTATGTTTAACAAATACTGTTGTAATAAATATACATAAAAGATAAGAGATGTTGGTTTACATTTCAAGTAAGAAGTCTTCGGGGGAGGGGGCGGAAAACAAACTCTTTTTTGGTTGAAAGGTGTGTATTTTATATATTTCTATGGCTAAAAATGTTGCCAATTACCCTGAAGAAGATGTATGTGAATGAGTGTTTTTGTTTGTACCTACTTAAACCAAGAGCTAATTATAATAGGAATAAATTAAATTAGATTAAATGTGCAAAGTAAAATCCTGAATAAATGATTCAAAGTGCAAATTTTGAATTTGTGTGTGGTAAGAGAAACCTTCATCTCGATTCCTAATTCCTGGTTTCTTTATTCCTTGCAATGTGTATGATTCAAGCCCCAGTAAGCCCCTCAATACTCTTCTGCACAGTTATGTCTCCTAGACAATGCTCCTCCTTGAAAGTTTATTCAGCTCCAGACTTTAAAAGGAAATTCTGTAAACTGCAACTATTTGAAACTAGGATAGGGACTCTGAGGTAGGATCAGGGAAAAGACCAAGATTATTCTATTTCAGATTTGAGGAAAGGTATAGAGAAGAGAAGGTCACTGATTAAATGACAAAGAGAACACACCCCGCTGACAGAAGCACAAGAAAGGTGACATGAGTGACTGTATTTCTAGTTCAGATCAAATCAGATCAGATCAGTCGCTCAGTCGTGTCCAACTCTTTGCGACCCCATGAATCGCAGCAGGCAGGCCTCCCTGTCCATCACCAACTCCCAGAGTTCACTCAGGCTCACGTCCATCAAGTCAGTGATGCCATCCAGCCATCTCATCCTCTGTCATCCCCTTCTCCTCTTGCCCCCAATCCCTCCCAGCATCACAGTCTTTTCCAATGAGTCAACTCTTTGCAGAAGGTAGCCAAAGTATTGGAGTTTAAGCTTTAGCATCATTCCTTCCAAAGAAATCCCAGGGCTGATCGCCTTCAGAATGGACTGGTTGGATCTCCTTGCAGTCCAAGGGACTCTCAAGAGTCTTCTCCAACACCACAGTTCAAAAGCATCAATTCTTCGGTGCTCAACCTTCTTCACAGTCCAACTCTCACATCCATACATGACCACAGGAAAAACCATAGCCTTGACTGGACGAAACTTTGTTGGCAAAGTAATGTCTCTGCTTTTGAATATGCTATCTAGGTTGGTCATAACTTTCCTTCCAAGGAGTAAGCATATTTCTAGTTAAACATATGTAAACACTTTAATTTTAAACATATGTAAACACCCCCCTTAAACAACAGTGTTTGCAACACTGTTATTGCTAGGTTAGAATTATTTAAAAACACTTTTTGGCATATATTGATATGTTAGGAGACAGCGTAATTTCCTCAGTTCTGTCTCACTGCAACAAAGATTTAAAATTGTGGACCAGTGTTACAGCTTCATTACAGCTCAGAGTTTTATTTGGTAAAGAAAATCCATCCCCACGCATGAAGATGAGCTGACCTCACAGGAGAAGCGTCAGCCGGTCTTGGCTCCCTTTTTTAATATGTTTTGGCTCCTCCCACCTGGCCTGCCCTAGGCAAACTAGAGCTAGCCAGGAAGGGGACCTGTTTATTTCACCTGAGGTTCTCACTCTGGTCCACGAATTCTTCCTTTGTTCCCTTTTCACGGGCTTTTCACCTTTCTTTGTCTATCTTTTAGCCACTGCCATTTTGGACTCCTTTTTCTATTCTAACTATTCCAAAACCAGTGCAAGAAAGGTTAGCCAGATAACATTAAGATTTGTGTTTGGTCTGCTTCCTCTGTTGCTTAAGGTCAGTGAGTTCCAAAGAGTATGTATGTCATCTTTTGGTTCTTTGACTTTCCTGAGGAGAAATACACAAAAGGTTAGAAAATGATTTAAAATTTATGGATGACAACTTGAAGATATCATTTGGACAAAGAAAAGTCAGGATGGGAATATATATAAAATGAAGGTGTAATTCAAACCTTCAAGTATCATTCAGTCTATAAAAACTTTAATCTGTTGCACAGTCTGTGGGTTTAAGGACTCCTATCGTTAGATGATCCTGATGTTGTGGTACAGTTCACAGACTCAGATTCTTTATGGAGTATACTTTTTTTCTGGCCAAAAATAACAGACTCTCTTTTCCAAGAAAATGGATATATACTCATATAAATAAATGTTTGTATGTAATTTTAGGAAGTCTCTGGCTCCCCTTGAGGTCCATCAATGAAGAATTTCAGATTATTAAAAACTTAATATTCTATATGTAAAGTTCTGTTTCACTGACATCATGAGCAGCAGCATCTTCATGTAAGATTGACAGTGCATTTAAAAGAAAAGGAAACAAAGCCCAGGGTGCATTTGGTATCAAACTTGAACATTTACAGGCTTCCCTTGTGGCTCAGCTGGTAAAGAATCCACCTGCAATGTGGGAGACCTGGGTTTGATCCCTGGTTTGGGAAGATCCCCTGGAGAAGGGAAAGGCTACCCACTCCAGTATTCTGCCTGGAGAATTCTATGGACTCTATAGGCCATGGGATCTAAAGAGTCAGACACGACTGAGTGACTTTCACTTTCCCTTTCTTTGGAATATTTTCAAAGATAGTTTCAATTGTTTTTTCCTGTCAGAAAGACATGAAAAATCTTAAAGGAGCCTTTAAGTAATCTCCAGATGTACTTTACTAGTTGTTTGTACTTTTCTATTTTCAGATTCCTTAAATAGTTTTAGCCTTTGACTTTAGCTCTGCTTTCTAATTGGCATAATGCTTTTTTTCTCTAAATACTATTTGAATAAGTTTCAATTTGAATAAGTTTCTTAAAAATCCAGACTTTATATATATGACAGTTTAAATTCTCAGTTGAGAACATATATCGACGCCCTAGAGATGTTCGTGTTTTATTATTACAAACAGTACCATCTATTTTGGTCCAATTCAAAGACACTATTAACACTTTCAAAAGATTCATCCAAGAACCGTTTTCTTTTCAGAAAGAAACATTCTGAAAAATTTTGCACAGTCTGCTAAAGCTTAATCTCCATGTGAGTCAGTGTTTAATCTTTGTGTTTCGATTGGGATTGTTGTATTGGTGTTTTCACCTTAATGCGAAATAAAAGAAACAGAGCTGCGTAAATGCTTATTGCCTTCCCACAGAGCACCATGCTTGCTCTCCTGGGCTGCTGGGCCACTTTGGAACATAGAAAGGTGGGGAAAGACCAGCCCTGTTGTAAAACACATTTCATCTCAGCTTTTGTTCTCTTGCATTATAGAACAAAGCACAGTGGAAGTTGCCCTGTGGCACAGTGTTAGCTTTTTATAGTTCTATACACAGAGGTCTTACAGAAATGTGCTTAACAAAATTGATCATTAAAAAAAATTTAAATTATTTGTAAGAGTTGCAGAAAAGATTAAAAAGTAAGTAGTAACTTTCCTGAGGGTGAAAAAATAAAAGTAGCTGGTAGTTTAATTTACATCATATATATGAGTCATTTGGATTTTCCTGATGACTCAGTGGTGAAGAATCCACCTGCAATATAGGAGCCTCAGGAGACGCAGGTTCAATCCCTAGGTCAGGAAGTTCCTCTGCAGGTGGGCATGGCAATCCACTCCAGTATTCTTGCCAGGAGAATCCCATGGACAGAGGAGCCTGGCTACAGTCCATAGGGTTGCAAAGAATCGGACACTACTGAGCAAGAAAGCACTGATTCATTTAACAATGTTTTCTCCATTATAATTAAAATCTCACCATAAATAACCAATACAGTTAAGATTAAATATATCCTGTGCAGAAGTTTGTTTGACTTTTAAATTTTCTGTTGATTTTCTTTTGATTAGTGAATCATATAAAAGACCAAAAGACTGAATATTTGATCATTTATATAATTATAACACACTTTTTGAAGCCAGTGTAGAGCACGACTTTTGAAACACTACTGGAAAATATGACATCTTTTTCTCAGAGCTTCAGGACTCTTTCTTAAAACATTCCTTTGTAAATTACACTTAAGATCATTATCATAAACTGATGTTTAGGAGATGGGAGAAGCAAAATCTACAGGTTATCCCAACGAGTTTCCTTAGCATGCACTTCCCTTTGTATATAGACTGTCATAAGGCTTTATGGGGCTTTAAAATCCTAGAACTTCTCAAGGACAAAACATCTTTGGCAGCAATACAGCGAATAGTCCATAATGGATTTCCAGGATGTGTTTCTAAGATGAGGCACAGAGAGATTTGGGGCAATGTTTCACATTTTCTGAATTACTAATGGAGACCCAAATATCATTTGGGGGTATGACAAGATGGCCAGGCATTCAGACTCTGAAGCCAGATTGTCTGGCTGCAAGCCCTGGCTCTGCCAATTTCTCAGTGTGTATCCTTGGACAGGTTCCTTCAACTCTCAGTGAATCCGTAATCATATCTGTTAGATTGAACTAGTGATTACACTCACTGCAGGTCCTGGCGTGAGGATTAAACGAGTTAACACATGTACAACTCTTAGAGCAATATCCAGCACGTTGAAAAACTTATTTTTTAAGTCAGTTGTTATTACATATGTTCTGATTTAGATGTAGTATCTATTTTTAAATTATAAACAGAAAAAGTTTTCACAGAAAGAAACCAAGAACAAAAGTGATATGAAATTATTTATTTGACAAGCAGTTTAGTTTTGTTTTGAACTTAGCATAAGTTTCATTTTCATGTTTTGAACATTTCACAGTATTACAAGTTTATAAGGATTCTCTGGTGTGTTTTGTTCATTGCTGCCTAGTGTCATGTCCGACTCTTGCACCCCATGGATTGTAGCCCACCAGGCTCCTCTGTCCATGGGATTCTCCAGACAAGAATACTAGAGTGGGTTGCCATTTCCTTCACCAGGGGAACTTCCTGACCCAAGGATCAAACTTGGGTCTCTTATGTCTCCTACATTGCAGGTGGGTTCTTTACCAATTGAGCCACACAGGAAACCCCAATATTAGTTAAACTATTGATTATTATATAATCAATTATTTCTTTCACAATAGAGGGAAATCTAAAAGTCGTAAATCAACTAATTTCAATGTATATGCTTTTAATATGATTATTATAACATTACTTTTATATGTGCTGATGTACTAAAAAATCAAGAAAGCCATTCTTAATTCAAATGTTACTAAAATCTTACAATCTGGTTAGTATCTTATTTTGGAACCCACAGTCTAAGTTAAACATCTTTGGTAGTAACTAACTTTCATTGTCAACAAGACACTTCTAGTTAAAGAGACATCTTTTTAGTCATATGTAATTTCCAGTGGAAGGAAAGAAAGTACTGAATATTACTGAAGTTAATTGATACAGATGGTATGCCACTGCTTTCTGGAACTGTCAAGAAAATTATATTTCATTTCTTTAGCCTCATATCTTTGACTTACTCTCAAATCCAGAAGTGATATTATTTTCATAAATGCAAAAAAAAACCCTAATTTCTGCTCAACTGTTTTATCACAGAATAAAATAATTTATTATTGAGCATTAATCCAAAGGTATTTGGATCACTTCTGAATTTTAAAAGCAAAGTAAAGCAATTAAGAGAAAGCATTGAATGAAATTAACAATAATTATTATATATATTTAGAAGTTTCAAATAGTTCTAAGATTAAAATTAATTCCAGAATAACCTAAGATATATTGGTAGGGGCAGAAATCTGCAAAGAGAGTACAGAAGACACAAGATGGCTTTTTAGATAGGAGTAAGAATCTACTTCATGCAGATACTCTATATTGTAGAATGATATTTAAATATGCACATGCCACCACCCTTATGGCAGAAAGCAAAAAAGAACTAAAAAGCCTCTTCATGAAAGTGAAAGAGGAGAATGAAAATTTTGCCTTAAAACTCAACATTCAGAAAACTAAAATCATGGCATCTGGTCCCATCACTTCATGGGAAATAGATGGGGAAACAGTGGAAACAGTGGCTGACTTTATTTTTCGGGACTCCAAAATCACTGCCAATGGTGACTGCAGCCATGAAATTAAAAGACGCTTGCTCCTTGGAAGAAAAGTTATAACCAACCTAGACAGCATATTAAAAAGCAGACACACTACTTTGCCAACAAAGTTCCATCTAGTTAAAGCTATGGTTTTTCCAGTAGTCATGTATGGATGCGAGAGTTGCACTATAAAGAAAGTTGAGTGCCAAAGGGTTGATGCTTTTGAACTGTGGTGTTGGAGAAGATCTTGAAAGTCCTTTGGACTGCAAGAAGATCCAACCAGTCCACCCTAAAGGAAATCAGTCCTGAATATTCATTGGAAGGACTGATGCTGAAGCTGAAACTCCTATAGCTTGGCCACTTGATGTGAAGAACTGACTCACTAGAAAAGACCCTGATGCTGGGAAAGATTGAAGGCAGGAGGAGAAGGGGATGACAGAGGATGAGATGGTGGAATGACATCACTGACTCAATGGGCATGAGTTTGAGTAAACTCCAGGAGTTGGTGATGGACAGGGAGGCCTGGCGTGCTACAGTCCATTGGGTGGCAAAGAGTCAGACATGACTGAGCAACTGAACTGAACTCCTCCATTATGATTTAATCAGTCTCATGTGACTGAACATGGAGGTGTTACTATTATGTATAAATACACAAATGAGGAATGTATATAGTGTACAAATGAGGACTCTGAAGCAGTGAGGTAAGTGAGTTATGATAGGGCACTTGCCCAAAGTGCAAGTCTTCAGCAGCATGTGCTCTGACTCTAATCTCACATTTTCTGCCTGCACTATGCTAGTACATAAGGCGGAAGGTAATAAACCATCACAGTTTGCCTGGGACACAAGGACTACCATGATAAAACCAGGAATTAACTGTATCATATAAAACATGTAACTATCAAATTGGGTTAAAGATTTACTGAGCATGGCCATGCGCATCAGAACAGAACCCAGTTTCCCCCTCAGTCAGTCTCTCCCATCAGGAAGCTTCATAAGTCTCTTATCCTTATCCATCAGAAGGCAGACAGAATGAAAACTACAAACACAGAAAATTAATCAAACTGATTACATGGACCACAGCATTGTCTAACTCAATGAAACTATGAGCCATGCCATGTAGGGCGAACCAAAACAGACAGTTCTTGGTGGAGAGTTTCAACAAAACAGGGTCCACTGGAGAAGGGAATGGCAAACCACTTCAGTGTTCCTGCCTTGAGAACTCCATGAACAGTATGAAAAAGCAAAAGATAGGACACTGAAAGATGAACTCCCCAGGTTGGCAAGTGCCCAATATGCTACTGGAGAATAGTAGAGAAATAAATCCAGAAAGAATGAAGAGTTGGAGCCAAAGCAAAACAACACCTAGTTGTGGATGTAACTGGTGGTGAAGTAATGTCCAATGCTAAAGAACAATATTGCATGGGAACCTGGAATGTTAGGTCCATGCTGCTGCTAAGTCACTTCAGTCGTGGCCGACTCTGTGTGACCCCATAGACGGCTGCCCACCAGGCTCCCCCGTCCATGAATCAAGGTAAATTGGAAGTGGGCAAACAGGAGATGGCAAGGGTGAACATCAACATTTTAGGAATCAGTGAACTAAAACAAACTGGAATGGCTAAATTTAACTCAGATGACCATTATATCTACCACTATGGGCAAGAATCCCTTAGAAGAAATGGAGTAGCCTTCACAGTCAACAAAAGAGTCTGAAATGCAGTACTTGGCTGCAATCTGAAAAAAATACAGAATTATCTCTGTCCGTTTCCAAGGCACACCATTCAGTATCACAGTAATCCAAGTCCTTGCCCCAACCAGTAATCCTGAAGGAGCTGAAGTTGAATGATTCTATGAAGACCTACAAAATCTTCTAGAACTAACACCCAAAAAAGGTGTCCTTTTCATTATAGGGGACTGGAATGCAAATGTAGGAAGTCAAGTGATACCTGGAGTAATAGGCAAATTTGGCCTTGGAGTACAGAATGAAGTAGGGCAAAGGCTAACAGAGTTTTGCCAAGAGAACACGCTGGTCATATCAAACACCCTCTTCCAACAACACAAGAGAAGACTCTACACATGGACATCACCAGATGGTTGATACCAAAATCAGTTTAATTTATTCTTTTCAGCCAAAGATGGAGGAACTCTATACACTCAGAAAAAACAAGACTGGGAGCTGACTTTGGCTCAGATCATGAACTCCTCATTGCAAAATTCAGAGTTAAATTGAAGAAAGTAGGGAAAACCACTAGACCATCCAGGTATGACCTAAATCAAATCTCTTATGATTATACAGCGGGAGTGACAAACAGATTCAAGGGATTATATCTGATAGACAGAATGCCTGAAGAACTATGGACAGAGGTTCATGGTACTGTACAGAAGGCAGTGATTGAGACCATCCCCAAGAAAAAGTAATGCAGAAAGGCAAACTGATTCTCTGAGGAAGCCTTACAAATAGCTAAGGAAAGAAGAGAAGCAAAAGGCAAAGGAGAAAAAGCAAGATATACCCATCTAAATGCAGAGTTCCAAATAGCAAGGAGAGATAAGAAAGCCTTCCTCAGTGAACAATGCAAAGAAATAGAGGAAAACAATAGAATGGGAAAGACTAGAGATCTCTTGAAGAAAATTAGAGATACCAAGGGAACATATCATGCAAAGATGGGCACAATAAAGGACGGAAATGATATGGACCTAACACAGAAGCAAAAGATATTAAGAAGAGGGGGCAAGAATACACAGAAGAAGTATACAATAAATATCATCATGACCCAGATAACCATGATGGTTTGATCACTCACCTAGAGTCAGACATCCTGGAATGCAAAGTCAGGTGGGCCTTAGGAAGCATCACTGGAAACAAACCTAGTGGAGGTGATGGAATTCCAGTTGAGCTATTTCAAATCCTAAAAGGTGATGCTGTGAAAGTGCTATACTGAATATGCCAGCAAATTTGGAAAACTCAGCAATGGCCCCAGGACTGGAAAGTCAGTTTTCATACCAACCCCAAAGAAAGGCAATGCCAAAGAATGCTCAAACTACTGCATAATTGCACTCATCTCACACACTAGTAAAGCGTGTGAGATTTTAAGCATTAAATTAATAAAAATTTTAATGCTTAAAATTCTCCAAGCCAGGCTTCAACAGTACGTGAACTGTGAACTTCCAGATGTTCAAGCTAGTTTTAGAAAAGGCAGAGGAACCAGAGATCAAATTGCTAGCATCCATTGGATCATCGATAAAGCAAGAAAGTTCCAGAAAAATATCTACTTCTGCTTTATTGACTATGCCAAAGCCTTTGACTGTGTGGGTCACAACAAACTGTGGGAAATTCTTAAAGACATGGTAATACCAGACCACCTTACCTACCTCTTGAGAAATCTGTATGCAGGTCAAGAAGCAACTGTTAGAACTGGACATGGAACAACAGATTGGTTCCAAATGGGAAAGGAGTATGTTAAGGCTGTATATTGTCACCCAGCTTATTTAACTTATATGCAAAGTACATAATAAGAAACGCTGGGTTGTATGAAGCACAAGCTGGAATCAAGATTGCCGGGAGAAACATTAATAATGTCAGATATACAGATAACCCCACCCTTATGATAGAAAGCGAAAAAGAAGTAAAGACCCTCTTGATGAAAGTGAAAGAAGAGAATGAAAATGTTGGCTTAAAACTCAACGTTCAAAAAACTAAAATCATGGCATCTGGTCCCATCACTTGATGGCAAATAGATGGTGAAACAATGAGAGACTATTTTGGGGGCTCCAAAATCACTGCAGATGGTGACTGCAGCCATGAAATTAAAAGATGCTTGCTCCTTGGAAGAAAAGCTATGACAAACATAGCCAGTATGTTAAAAAGCAGAGACATTACTTTGCCAACAAAGGTCCATCTAGTCCAAGCTATGGGTTTTCCAGTAGTGATGTATGGATGTAAGAGATGGACTATAAAGAAAGTCGAGCACCAAAGAACTGATGCTTTTGAACTGTGGTGTTGGAGAAGACTCTTGGGAGTTCCTTGGACTGCCAGGAGATCCAACCAGTCCATCCTAAAGGAAATCAGTCCTGAATATTCATTGGAAGGACTGATGCTGAAGCTCCAATACTTTGGCCACCTGATACAAAAAACTGACACCTTAGAAGAGACCCTGATGCTGGGAAAAATAGAAGACAGGAGAAGGGGACAACAAAGGATGAGATGGTTGGATGCATCACCGACTTGATGGACATGAGTTTGAGCATGTTCCAGGAGTTGGTGATGGACAGGAAACCTGGCATGCTGCAGTCCATGGGGTCGCAAATAGCCAGACATGACTGAGCAACTGAACTATCAATTGTTTTTACTTTGCTCTAGGATAGCAAAGAATTTTTATATCAACACCAAAGTACAGTAAAATATGGAAATATTTTTTTATAAATTTTATAAAACTATTTTTTCTGCCTAGTGTACAATTATAATAATCAGGGGAAATTGGTAACCATACCCAAAAGGAAAAAAAATAAAGGTACACCACCATTTTTGAGTGGCAGCTATTGCCAGACTCTGTGTCAATTGTACTTTTTTTTCATCTACTCCTTTGAAAAAGTATATATGATATGTAATATTATCCTCATTGTATAGATGCAAAAGCTAAAGAAGAACTAAAATAATTTGCCCAAGATCATGAAGGTAGCATAGCTGAAATTGGAATTTTGCTTTTTTTTTTCTGTTCAAAACCATATTTTAATAATGCAAAGTCAGTTCAGTTCAGTCACTCAGTCCTGTCCAATTCTTTGCCACCCTGTGGACTGCAGCACTCCAGCCTTCCCTTTCCATCACCAACTTCCAGAGCTTGCTCAAACTCATGTCCATCAAGTTGGTGTGCCATCCTGCCATCTCATCCTCTGTTGTCCCCTTAATACAAATAATTTAGAATTAAAGTCCATTGATTTGCCATTCTGTTATTTCAGTAACTCTGCTCTAGGTCTAGAATTACTCTTAGAAAACATCTTTATTTGTGTGTTCCTTTTGACATTCCAATCAAAAAAAAAAAAATTGTATACCTTGTATGTACTGCCCTCTGTGCTAAATGTAGATAGTGAATTTACAGACACAAATTAAGCATCAGTCCTGACCTCAGTGGCATTTTAGAGAAGGAGGCAGACACCTATGTAGTTAGGTCATCTCGTCATACCTAGTAAGTGTTATATAATTTCTTGATGAAATGTAAATAGAAGAGAAAGTAAACAATAAAATCTTCCTAAAACAAAAGTGATTCACAGGAGCATTGACAGTGGAGATGGTATTTAAGTTTCTGGTTTTTTTTTTTTCTAATAAATAAGTATATGACTTTACCAAATGAAGAGAGTAAGACGGCAGTCTTCCAAGGAGAAGAGGAAGGTACAAGTAAAGTCATTCTTAGAGAATTATGAGTGCCCTAGAGAATTTGAAAAACAGGAGGTAACAGAACTAAGGTGGTAAAAGATAACAAAGGAAACAAAGGTAGAGGAGAGACTGAGAAGGAATGTAGTTGCCAAGCAGTCTGGACTTTAATCCTGAAGAAACAATGCAATATGTAAAACAGTCTTTAGCCCTTTATAGCAATTCTTTACTTATTTCTATCCACCTTTCCACTATACACTCCATGAGAGCTGAATCTTGTATTGATTGGAGATGTTTCTCCAGAAACCAGAAGAGTACTTGATGCATAGCAGGCACTTAAATATGTATATATGCTATATTGCTGAATATTTAAAATAAATATTATGTAAGCATTAACAGGTACAACTAATAAATGATTATTGTAAAAGGTCAAGCAAGAGAAAACAAATGCAGAATGTGAACAGTGATAATAGATTTTGTATAGACCGGATGCCGTGATCTTAATTTTCTGAATGTTGAGCTTTAAGCCAACTTTTTCACTCTCCACTTTCACTTTCATCAAGAGGCTTTTGAGTTCCTCTTCACTTTCTGCCTAAGGGTGGTGTCATCTGCTTCATGGGAAATAGATGGGGAAACAGTGGAAACAGTGTCAGACTTTATTTTTCTGGGCTCCAAAATCACTACAGATGGTGACTGCAGCCATGAAATTAAAAGACACTTACTCCTTGGAAGGAAAGTTATGACCAACCTAGATAGCCTATTCAAAAGCAGAGACATTACTTTGCCAACAAAGGTTTGTCTAGTCAAGGCTATGGTTTTTCCTGTGGTCATGTATGGATGTGAGAGTTGGACTGTGAAGAAGGCTGAGTGCCAAAGAATTGATGCTTTTGAACTGTGGTGTTGGAGAAGACTCTTGAGAGTCCCTTGGACTGCAAGGAGATCCAACCAGTCCATTCTGAAGGCGATCAGCCCTGGGATGTCTTTGGAAGGAATGATGCTAAAGCTGAAACTCCAGTACTTTGGCCACCTCATGCGAAGAGTTGACTAATTGGAAAAGACTCTGATGGTGGGAGGGATTGGGGGCAGGAGGAGAAGGGGACGACAGAGGATGAGATGGCTGGATGGCATCACTGACTCGACGGACGTGAGTCTGAGTGAACTCCGGGAGTTGGTGATGGACAGGGAGGCCTGGCGTGCTGCGATTCATGGGGTCACAAAGAGTCAGACACGACTGAGCGACTGATCTGATCTGATAGAGTCAGCACCACTTAATAACTTATGGACTAAGAAGGGTTTGATAAAGTAGAGAATCCAATATTACAATAGAGTTTCAAACCTAGGTTATTAGATGCATGGTGGTATCTTAACTAAAACAGGAATAGAGGAGGAAAAGAAAGTTCAAGAGAAATTTTTGAAGTTTGTATTTGAATTCACTGAGAATACACTTCATTTGGGACATGATCTGACAATCATCAGACAACAGTGTTAAGAAAACAGTCTTCCAATTTTAGTTCTTATCTTGTGAATGAAAATAATTATTTAATATATAATGTTCAAATTTATGTCATCCACATCCTTTGAAAGCCTTCAGTTCAGTTCAGTTCAGTCGCTCAGTCGTGTCCGACTCTTTGCAACCCCATGAATCACAGCACGCCAGGCCTCCCTGTCATCACCAACTCCCAGAGTTCATTCAAACTCATGTCCATCGAGTCAGTGATGCCATCCAGCCTTAGAGGGATAAGAAAACCATTTCATTCGTTATCAAATCCATTTGGGATTATAATTATAATTCATTATTAGTACAGCACAAACAGGGAGGTAGAAATAAATAACCGGCTCAAAAAGTCCTGAATTACAACTTGGGAGGAAAAAATACAAGCAGTCTAGTTGTCAATCCAAATTATTATCACAAA
Organism: Bubalus kerabau; assembly: GCF_029407905.1. Lineage (NCBI taxonomy): Eukaryota > Metazoa > Chordata > Mammalia > Artiodactyla > Bovidae > Bubalus > Bubalus kerabau. Next base: position 88,280,824 of record NC_073625.1, read on the forward strand.
TTTTGCTGTCTATTAGACAAAATGTGGATGCTATATAATGCTAAATAAATTACCATTAATATAAATCTGTAATAGTTTTAGGGTTGTTGAGATTTGTTAGATTCTTAATAATACTGAGAAATTGTACATGAGAAATTGCCAAGCTGATACAAAACATTACATCCAGCAAAAACTCATTTATATGAAAATGTTGAATCTAAAATCTCCTTTCAGAGTCTTCTCTGAGGCCAAAAAAGGCCAAAATATTTGCCCCCACATTTCCCTGAAACATTTAAAGAATACCTCTCTTTTGTTTCCTTTAACAATAGTCTTATTATTGTATGGTTTCTCAATACCTCCTGTATAAAAATCATCATATGTATTAAGCTGCAAATTTGAAAAAGATTCATTAATTCATCATCTATAAAAGTCCTGATTAAAGAAAATTATCGTTCTCTGTACAGAAAAAGATGACATTGGATTTTGTGATTCATTGTGTTCAGAATATAAGTGATTTCTTATAGAATCTTGATTCTAAAGCAGTTCAAAATATCTGTAACAATATCCGGGCTATTCATGAAGGAAAACCAAAGAAATTCACTTTTTGTGTGACTTGCAGAAGTGTTTATGAAGAGCTCTTTAACTGGTAAGGCTTCTAAAAAAAAGATCTGGGAATTTTGAGATGACAAACATTTAAGAACCATGGAGCTTGTCCATTCATTTCAGCGCAATGTGAATACGAAGTTAATCCTACAACATGAGGCACTTAGGGTAACTGATACTGGGAAGACCCAGAGGGATGGAATGGGGAAGGAGGTGGGAGGGGGGTTCAGGATGGGGGACACATGTACACCCATGGCTGATTCATGTCAATTTATGGCAAAAAAAAAAAAAAACTACAATTTTGTAAAGTAATTAGCCTCCAATTAAAGTAAATAATTTTTTTAAAAAACTGTAAAAATGGAAATAAGCTGAAATATTTTGAAAATATTTAATATAAAAAAGAATCACATCCAAATATATTTTCTAAGAGCAAAAATGCAACATATAATTTCTACATATTTAACAATAACATTGATTCAGGAAATCAGTCCTGAATATTCATTGGAAGGACTGATGCTGGAGCTGAAACTCCAATACTCTGGCTACCTGTTGTGAAGAATTGACTCATTTGAAAGGACCCTGATGCTGAGAAATATTTTAGGTAGGAGGAGAAGGAGATGACAGAGGATGAGATGGTTGGATGGCATCACCGACTCAATGGACATGAGTTTGAGTGAACTCCTGGAATTGGTGATGGACAGGGAGGCCTGGCGTGCTGCAATCCATGGGGTCACAAAAAGTCAGACACAACTAAGCAACTGAACTGAACTGAACTGAACAATAACACAGAAAAAGCACTGTAACCAATAGACTTCTCTCACCTAACCTCATCTTTAAAGAATACCATCCTAACTTTGATAATTTCCCTTATACTTATCAATTTTCTTGATTAGAAAAGGTAATCATAGACTGTAAACTTGTAATCTTCACAGTGTAGCTAACTTCCTATAGAAAACCACTAGGGAGCAAATTGCAGGTTAGATACTATCAATATTCTAAAAAAAAAAAAATGCCTTAGTTTAATAACAAATGCTTTCAATTGATGCTACTGAACAAAATACAAAAGACGCAGCACTCAGGTGTGAAACCTTTAATTTATAAGAAACCAGGGGAGTCTTAATTTGATACTTTATTATCTTTAATGAGAAGATGAAACTTGTCACTGATGAATTTTAAGATTGTATAAAGGTATCTCCCAAGGAGTTATAGACAGAACTAATTCCAAAGCACTTTGTATTCACAAAGATTAGAATCTTGCTGAAATACTTCAGTGTTAGTCTCTTAGGAATTGTGAAAATGATGAGAAAAATCAGTTTGTTTCTATGAAGCACCTACTCTGCTTAGCTCTATGGGAGGTGACCTTGAGAAATCCAGTAAATAGAGATGCAAAGCATCTATGGGAAGGTGAAAGGGAAAACAACCTACTACAAAACCAGGAACACTTTTCCTAATGCAGACAATAGATGTGATGGGAATGCGACCATTAGGAAATGTCATCATGGGAGACTTTCAAGGTCGGGGTACAGTATATAAATTCTAGGGAGATGTGAGGTATGATTAGGGAAGCAAACAAGTTGGGAGATAATCCTGGCAGGAGAATACCAAAAAGAAAGGGAGAAGGAAACAGGACTGAACAAGTATAGGTGAGAATGACAGTTGATGAGCCAGTGAATGAAAAGACTGGTTAGGAGCAATGCAGTCCGCCTCTGGAGAGGATTGACTGACAGGAAGGGACCCACAGTTCTGATCTATAAAACACACCTGAGAGGTACCTTTGGCATAGAAGTAAGAGCTTAAGCTCTCAGACAGACTGCTTGATACTGCCACTTCCCATCTGTTGAATTTTGGACAAATAATTTAATTTTCTATGCCTCAATTTCTCTGGGTAATAGGGAATGTCAGTTTTTAAAAATACATTTTTATTTGTTTTAAAATATTTTTTTAGAAAATAAATATGTTTCTCTGACAGCAATGGTCAAGATAGATAGAAAAGTGCGACTATGAAAAGAAGAACTTGGGCAGACATTGTAATAACCAAGATTTTCTCTTAACATCCATAATCTATTATCATTCAAACTGGAATATTGAGTTCATAATTTTTATATTTAAGTATAAAAAGGACCTCTTATTCTCCCCACCTTGCCAACCAAGTGTTTGCATCCAGCTCCTGTCTTCAAGCTCTCTGGAATCAATGGCCAAATAAAGGATTTCATGACATATTCTCAGATTTAAAGCCCGAATCTTCTAAATCCCTTCAGTAGTGCTGACAATTCATTTGACCTCAATATTTTCTGATTTTTTTTAATATGTATTTGGGTAAAATTAATGACTTTAAGGAACATTATAGAAATTTGCGAAAATGGGAAACTTCTTTGGATTCTAATTCTATGCATGATAAATGGGGATCTTTATTACTACATTTAACCTTCAGCACATTTTTCTTTAAAATACAGATTCAAATGTAAAATCTAGCATTTGCAGACATTGTACTAATTTGTTCCAGTCACCCTTTATAACCCTTAAGGCTTTGAGTTCATAAAACGGACATGAATTACAATATGAGGCCTAATATTTCCATCACTGGTACACATAATTTCTTTCCAGATCTTCTTTGTGCTCCTGAAGAAAAACTCTGTGCATAGTGCAGATGGAATTGCTAAAAATCCCAATGAAAAATGAGAAATACAGAAGTAAAAAGCAAATATGTCATACATATTTATTTCAGATAAATATAATTTTCCCTCCCTAAAATGAATTTACCTTTTAAACTAGGGCAATTGGGCAGAACAAATAGATTCTTTTCTTTGAAAAAGAAAACAGCTATTTATGTTGAATGTTCTATCTAATAGAGGTAGATTGGGAACTGTAACAATTGCAAATAGATATGATAAAAAAGAAATAAATGATGTTCAACTTCTGATTTTAGCTCCTGCACTAGACTATGAAATCAGAGTTATTTACTTTTCATGTACTGCCATCATAGTTCTGTGGATCTAATCTAGGTCCAATAAAGACACGATCAAGAACTATTACAAATCCCACCAACTTTGTAGCATTCATCAATCTACTGGCGTTTTTCTACTTAAAAAACCTTAAAAGTAGACTATGATTGATGACTTATACTTTCTTAAAGAGAATTTATGAATTTCTTCTTTCTGCTTTGCTTTTAGGAGTATTTTGGAAAGGCTAAGTCTAATGTAATTCTGCCATAATTACTGCATCACTGGATGAGAAGTTGTACCACAGCTGCCAGAGCAGTTCCAGTAACGGCTTAAACTCTGACTTCAGCTTGTTGATTGTCTTTTAAGGAAAAGCTCAGGACAACATAATCTAAACAAGTGATTGCGGGGCCTTAAAAAGGAATGCTTAATTACTTAGTAATTCATATTGTAATTCATGTTCTTTTTATGAGCTCAAAGGAAATAATGCTATAAAAATGGAGAACTGTATATGCTTAAAATTTATAGAAGCATGTTGGAAAATGAAGTTCCTACTAATAAAATATAAATAATTTAGCTGCCACAGCTGGAAATCTCTAACTGTAGC